>NC_056729.1:290304023-290604023 GCF_019279795.1 Protopterus annectens
TATGTTAACATGTTCACAGTTGCAAACATTATAAACTGTTAACATGTTCACAGTTGCAAACATTATATATCACATACATACTTTTATACAATTACCATCAATCCAACATTACATAAATTGTTCAATTCCTGCCTTTCCTTAAATCTCACTCTTTCTCCAAAACATTATTCTGCATGTATTGTTCTCACAATTTCCATTTTTTTCATGTAGTTTGATCCTAGCCTTTTCTAAAGATTCCCTTTAAAGTTCGTTTATCTCTGCTACAATATTCATTACTTCAGGTAAATTTGCTTTATACTTTGATCTCCATTTTCTAGTAATTGTTTTTTTTTTTTTGGGGGGGGGGGGGGGCTGCCACCAGAGTTAAACTTAACAAGGCCTTAGTATGTCTAGACAATTCACATCCTGTATCCCAACTAAAAAAAAAAAATGATTTCCTTAGTTGCATCCATTTGCTCACCCAATATTTATGTCTATGTACTCTGTAGGGACTTTTTAAAGTCATTACACTCCAAAAACACATGTTCCCAGTTACCTCTTTCTACCCCACCACACCTCCAAGAAATACCATCCACCTGAGGAAATATTCTTTGGAGTCTGCCTAGGGTATAATAATACCTATGCAAATACTTCCCAAATAAAAGTCATAAATCTAGACTTTGTTGTATACTTGGGAACCATACATATGTCCTCCCATTGTTTCCTTGTGAATGACCCAAACTCTCTTCTCAATCTTTTCTAAACTTCTTTGAATGAATAATTCATTCTTTCTTTTTGATAACCTCTTCCATTTCTAACTGTCCTGCAGTATATGGAACTCTGTGATTATTTTACAAAAACAGGAAAAAGACAAATTTGCTAAGCATGTTCAATAAGCACCCCTAAGTACTGTTAATATCCAGTCTCATGCTAAGAATTAACAGTGGACAGTGCGGTTTGACAAAGATTAGCAGCAGAAGGTAAAACAGCTTTGAAAGCATCACTCTGTTATAGAAAGAATGTGTGACAGAACAATGCACTTAACAGCTTTTAAAACCATTTGATCTTCAAAAGGAAAGTTAATAAAACACTTTGTGCGTTTAAATCTTTTCTTTTCTGTAACTGGTTGTACATGGAGAGGATAAAGCTCCATGTGCTACAAAGAATTGTTATTTGGTCTCACCAGTCATAATTCTTATTATGTATTTATGAAATGGATGCCACGGTTCACTTCTTGAGTTTCACAACTGAGGTGAATTTTTGGTATACATGTCTTGAATAGATATTACATTGGTTATTTGAAAGGTTCATAGGCAGTTACTAGGTATGCAGTCCAGGGATCTGTTGATGTGCATAGCAAAATTTCCAAATTGCCCAAAGCATTGTCTGGTTAAGTGACTTGTTCAAGGTCACAGATAGGAAAACAGAGCCTGAAGGAATTGAACTTTATACCACAGAAAGCAACTTATTAACAGCTCATTGCCTTAATCCTGTCCTCTAGCTGCCAGACCTGATCATATTTCTTTGTATTACTCATGTTAAACATGTTCCTTACAAAAGGCTGACTTTTCCTATACATTGTTTTCCTTATGATACAATTCATGCCTTGATATTTCTCCCTTCTCTTTCTAGTTCATTTACTGAGTTCCTTAAGCTTTCCCTAGTGAGACTTTAAGTATACATGTTGCTCTGTGCTACTTGTTGCACTTGGGATAACTCCACTCAATTAATACTGTACTTGATGTGAACTAAACAGTAGGCTTCTACACTTAGTCTGTATCGCCACACAATACATGCTGGTAGTGCCTCCCTAGTTTCTCAATACTAATACTAAATTTATTGAAGAGCTTCAACACAATGTGTGTGATCTAATGCAGTACTGGTATACCAGTATTGCATTTTCTGTTGAAACTAAAGCTTCAGTGTTGTATTTACCTGTAGCAAATCCCTTGCTACGTTTGTAACAATTGGTTTGCTACAGGTTAAAGAAGAGCAAGGATTTCTTTTGTTTTTTTTCTTTTCTCATGTTTTTTGTCCTCGGGTAGGAGTGGACCTTTTTTTAGAATTAAGGGGGACTGATTGAGGAAAATGGACTTGGCTTTCTCCTTAGCCTTAGATGAGTAGTGCCATATCAGGGATTGGACCTTTTTTAGTGCTCCTCAACTTAGGGCTGAGGACTGAAGATCAGGGAGAATGGACCTTGCTCCTTAGATAAGGACACCAGAGCAGGGAAAGGACTTTTTTTCTCTCCACAACATGTAGTTAAGTGGCATCAGATTGGGGAATGGCTCTGGGTGCTAGATGAGCTCACTGTGACTCGATGTATGCCAACAACCGACTACACAATCACCTGTGTTATTGTACTAAGAACTATCCAGAAGTGATAAGAGAGGAGTATTCATTAGTCTGATCCCTTTTTCACTTCGGTACTTTTTTCTGTCATGCATTCTTCTTGTAGGGATCGTGTATTCCTGGTATATAATTCTGAAACTTTTATCATTCTGGAATTTTCTTTTTGTTCACAAAGATCTCTACAGTTCTTTCTAGCTGTTCTGGATGAAATTCAGGTGAAATTTATTTAGAGTCCAATGCCTTTATCTTAACCTTCCTTCACCTTAATGGCACTTTTATGACATTTGACTGTAAGAGCAGTAATACAAATGCAGAGTGAAACAGCTCCCTCAAGTAGTCAGTAGTTATTTTAATTTAACAAAGATCTTAATGACTTTTTACTTGGGTCTTTTAGAAAATCTAGGGGGGCCAGGGAGATATTAAAACTAATAACATAAGTAAAACACTCACTAACTGCAGGGATCCATATCCATAATTCAAAAATCAAAACAAAACAAGTAAACAACAAACAATCATGAATTGCAGAGTCATTGCAGAAGTAGGTATGCAAAAAACAGCCTAAAGCACTTTGACAACAGGTGCTTCTGTAGGAAGGACCATACCTTCTCCCACTATCTTGGTGGTTACTCCCACTCCCTTATTTAAGTATAGTCATTGCCACACAAACATTGGAGAAGGGGGTAGGTGCGAAAACATTATTTTATTCAATTACTACTTTCTTGCTCTGGTATTCATTTATATATTAAGCAATTTGTACACTATGTTTAGTATACATTCATTGCATAGACAGAGTTCATTGCAAAAACAGAGCAGTGTAGCTTCTATGAATGGTGTACAGGTATGCATTTTTCACACAAGTGAGTTAAGGGCACTGGTACTCATGATGAGGGAAAGTGCAATATAGCCTGACAGTGCAACACAACAAAGCTGGGTATAACTATTTGTGAAGGTTGTGCAGTATTATGGTATCATGTCTAAAAGTCAGAAACATTTCACTCACCTGGTTCAGTGGAGCAGAGGGATGGTGCCATAAGTGTGATTTAGGGGAGTGGCACTTGATTTGATCAAAAATGAGAATTATGTTTTTTTTTTGTTTGTTTTTATTTATTTATTTATTTTTTTAGTTAATTGGGATCAATGTTTTGATGTTTATTGTTTTGGAACTTTGATAATTCAAAGTATATATATATATATATATATATATATATATATATATATATATATATATCTATATATATATCTATATGGGTCTACATCAAATAAACCAAATCCCACTTTCCTGAAAATGACATCACCAAGACGACATCTCCAAAACCTTAATTTAATGAATGACCACATCACCAAAACTTTTCCCATGGTAAGTATCCAGTTGGCCAGCATGGGGAAATTTGCCCCTTATTGTAATCATGGAGTTGGTATATTTATTTGGGGGTGTGTGGGAGGCATAGTCCTCCACCTGGGTGGGTTGGAGATAGTGAGAGCATATGTTTTTGTACATTTTGTATATGTTGGGCAACTGGATACTTACCTTGGGAAAGGTTCAGAGGTCTCGTCTCAACGATGCCATCTTTGGATAAGTGGGATTTTGTTTATTTGAAGTAGACCCATCTCTCTTTCTCTCTCTCTCTCTCTCTATAAATATATATATATATATATATATATATATATTTTTTTTGCAGTAACTTGCCCCTTGCACCCCCCCCTGTATTTTTTGCTAATTTTATACCCCAATTTTGAGATCACAAAATAACACATCCTAATAAGAGAATCCTGCAGACAATACCTACGTTTCAGGGTAGGCTCCATGCACTTTCAGTTCTCTGCACTTCCCTTTGGCTTATCTACTGCGCCCAGGGTGTTCACAAAGTGTCTAACTGTAGCCATTGCATTTTGCAGGCAGAGAAATATTTAAATGTACCTGTACTTGGACGATTGATTCAGGCAGAAAGCCAGGACTTGCTATTACAACACCTAGCATTTGTAAAGAAACTTCTAGCTTCAATGGGGTACACCATCAATGAAAAGAAATCACACCTAGTACCCTGCCAACAGATTGTATTCCTGGGAGCAAGCTTGAACACAACTTCCCAGATGGCACTCCTCACTCTGGAGAACAAGTTTATTTGACAACCTACTTCAAACTATTGGCCACAAAATCCCAGCTATCTGCAAGGAAAATATTGCAAGCTCTGGGGATCATGGCCTCTTGCAGTCTGCTAAATCCATATGTAAGACTGCATATGAGGAAACTCCAATGGTATCTAAAAAGTCTATGGTGTCAACATTCTCAGGACCTGGAAACAATGATTCCTATCATTCCTTGTCTAAGGACAGAGTTCCTTTGGTGGGCAGAGGCCTGCTACCACAACAAGGGACTCCCTTTCACTCTACCCGCTGCCTCCCAAACCCTAACAACAGACGCATCAGATTATGCATGGGGGGCTCACATGGTAGGGCAGTGCATTCAGGTCAAATGGAACCCGAGACAGATGCACCTGCATATCATTCAAAAAGAAATGTTAGCTATACAGAATGCTCTGACAGCCTTCAAAGACCGTATTCTTCCAGGACAACTATTGGTAAAAACAGACAACACCACAGTTATGTGGTACATAAACAATCAGGGGGGAACCCACTCCTACCTTCTCTGCAGACTAGCCATGGCTCTGTGGAACACAGCCTTGAGCTACCAAGTACACCTAAATGCTCAATTCCTGCCAGGCAAACTAAATTCACTGGCAGACAACTTAAGCAGAAATCTCATGGACCCACACGAAAGGAAACTAGAACCCAAAATAGTCAACCTCTTGAGGAAAAAATGGGGGACTCCAGAGACAGACTTGTTTGCCTCCCCTCAGAACTACCAATTGAAAAAATTCTGCACCAGAACTCCCCACAGTCAAGCTTGGAAAGTGGATGCCCTGTCCTTTACCTTAGAAAGCCTCTCGGTCTATGCCTTTCCCCTCTGCCTCTCCTCTCGAAGGTTCTACTAAAGATCAAACAGGACAAGCCAAGGACAATACTGATTGCACCAGACTGGCCATGCCAGCACTGGTACCTGCTCTTGCGCAGTATGACACTGCTACAACCATGGCACCTGCCTCAGACCCCTTCCCTGCTTTCCCAGCAGGCGGGCCAGATTCTACACCCTCAGCTTCAAACCCTGAACCTTGCAGCCTGGCTAATTCCATGAGCGCTCCTCTAGCATCCCTTAGTAAGCAGGTGCTGGATGTCATTCTGGAGGCAAGGAGGCCTAGTACCAGAAAATCCTATGCTGAAAAGTGGAAAAGATACTGTTCCTGGAGCCATGCTCAGGGGATGGGCACAATAGTGTCCAGTTTACCTCATATTCTAGAGAACTTAACAGAATTGCTCCACAAGGGCCTATCCTTCTCGTCAATTAAGATTCATGCCTCCGCCATTTCAGCACATTATAATACTGAGCCACCCCTCTTCTCTTATCCCTTGCTAAAACAATTCCTTAGAGGGGGCAAACATTTTAAGACCCCCCAGAAGAGCTCCCATTCCAGCGTGGGACCTTAACGTTGTATTGGAAATGCTCACTCTTCCCTTCTTTGAGCCAGCTGTAACAGCAGAGTTGAAATTCCTTTCTTGGAAAACAGTCTTACTTCTAGCCATCACTTCAGCAAGAAGAGTGTCTGAATTACAGGCCATCATGGCAGTGGAACCCTTCATCATCTTCCATGTGGACAGGGTTTCCCTCAGGACTAATCCTTCCTTTATGCCCAAGGTGGTGTCTAGTGTGGCCTCAAACCAACTTAGATTTTATTTGGACAGGACTAAGCCTCTCAGAAAATCTGAGCAGCTGCTAGTTGGCTTTGCTTCAGGGGCAGAGGGGAAGGCCATTTCAAAGCAAACAGTTTCCAAATGGATAGCCCATTGCATTAATTTCTGCTACTATCACCATGGAAAACCTACCCCACAGGGGATAAGATCACATTCCACCAGGGCTGCATCTACCTCCAAGACATTTCTCAGAGGAGTCCCTACCATGGACATACTGGAAGCTGGTACCTGGAGCTCTGTACATACCTTCACCAAGCATTACCACCTGCCTATCTTTTCTAAATCCAGAGCTGGACTTGCCACAGCAGTCTTGCAGGGTTTAATAGCTGGCCCTAATACTCTTTAACTACCTCCTCCATTCCTTAGCTTTGGGAATCAACCCAAATGTGATGACTGCAACAGTGAAACATGAAGAACATAGTACAGTTGTGTACACTTACCATAAATGTAGATGTTCGATTGCATTCACTGTTGCAGTCCTGGTTACCTTCCCTCTAGCCCCCTGACTTCTCTTGGCTCTACCTTTCCTTCTTGTTTGGTATATATTTTTTCATGTGTATTTGCTTTTAGATGGGGGTTTATTATACCATATAATTGCTTCCTATTGTGGGGGCACCTGACATCTGGGGCAAGAAAAACTGATGTAATGGCATCAGCTGCATGTTTTATACCCCTGATGACCTGACATCATGGAAGAAGAGACAGCATCAGACTCTGGTATTCAGGCCGGCTAATGGCAACCTGCAGGCAGATAACCCAAATGTGATGACTGCAACAGTGAATACACTCAAACATCTACATTTATGGTAAGTGTACACAACTGTACTTTCTTCTGAGTGGTAGATAAGGTGGTGTAATCTGAGCTGTTTGTCTTTTCACAGAGCACTTTCTATTCATGACCACAAACTGGCTGGTCAATTCTTTCAGATAAACTGGCATTCCTGAGAATCTTCTTTTCTTCTGTAACAATCTCAGGGGATGCACACAGTTTTCATAGACAGCCCTGTTATGGTGTTGGGGTGTGCTTCAATAGCTGGATTATAATGTCTTTAGTTTCAAGGCTACATCATACTACATTCTTTTTAGACCCATGTCCAACAAGACTGATCACTGCTTGCCTTGATTTACTACACTCATTTTTGTATCCATTTTTTAATTATCCTTTGTGTCATGGTGTCTTTCCATCTGCATTTGTTAGATCCTATTAATTTTAACAGTTATCACCCTATCTCTAAACTCCACTTATTGGTAAAGTTATTGAAAGGGCTGTTTGTTCAAGTTTGACTATATTTGTATGAGTCACAAATCACATCTTCACAAAGTCAAAATAAAAAAAAATAAACAGATGGTAACAAACAAGGCAAGGTACTAGGAAAATTTAACTCTTTTTTAATAAAATTCAGTAAGCACTTTCACATGGATGCACCTTGCTTCCTCAGACTTTTCTAAATACATTAATACATCTCTCTATTTAACTAAAATAAAACAGCTCATTAAACAATTAAAATAATTGTTGCTATGGTAACCAGTCAATATGAAACAGCTCAAATACATTCACCATGACATTAACAACAAATCAGTGAAAAAAACAACTCAAATGCAAGCTCATAATAATAAAACATTTAAAAAATCCTTCATTTAAAATCTATGTAATTAAACATTATATATATAAAGTATACTTTATGTAAAAAAGTCTAAAAACCTTGTATGTTCCAGCATTCAAATCTTGATCAAAAAGTACATTACGTTTCTTTTAATTCAAAGCAAAATATGGTGACCAGTATCGCGAGATCTCATCCACTGTAAACTCGGCAACCAGACACAAAATACCCAAACCTATGCTTAATGTAATAACTTCCTACCTTTAAGAAAAGGTTTTAAACTAATGGCATCATTCAATCCAAAGCCCTTATCGACTTGTAGTCGAATTATCTATATCTGTTCTGCCATCTCCGTTGAATTTTTTATGTCTCCCATTCTCCCATCAGCATAAATAACTTGCATAACTGAGAATCTAAACCAATGCTCACTTCCTGTTTGCTGCGAATGTCTATCCAAAGCACTTCTTAGATTTCCAATATGTGTATAATAGAGATGTTCCCTAATTCTATCCTTTAGTCATTTAACACACCTAGCCAAGTATACAAAACTTAAACACTCTCAAGGTATCTGGATGGATAAAGTGATTCCTATCATGAATGTAGTGACAGTAATTACATCTCTTACAACAACCTGTCCCCTTCTTTACAGATGTCAATCTCTCTCGTCCAGAACCTATCCTATTACACAAATATCTTTTAATGGACTTCATGTTCTTGAATGTAACAACTGGTTTATCCCCTACAACATTCCTAATACTTTCATTAACTGTCAGAATATGCCAATTCCTCTGCAGCACATTCATAACATCTCTATTATCTGAACTGTGGGGTAGACAAACTCTGCATTTATCCCTATCAAATCTCTTGGGTGTTACCTCTGATTGAGAATCCTTCCTAGAGAAGAATGGTTTACCTGTTGCATATCTTTCAGCTCTCACCCCTGAGAAAACATTATAACAAGCTTCTCTATTATACCCTCTTTTCACAAACTATTGCTGCAAAATCTGCTCTTGCTCCAAGTAGGCTCTATCATCACTAGTTAGCCTAGATATCTGCAGTGCTTGACCCTTCATAACATTATTAAAAATGTATTATGGGTGCATACTGCTCCTTTCCAACACACTATTCTTTTTACATTCTTTTCTAAAAGGCATTGTTGTAAGTTCTCCATCAAACAATCTAAGCCTAATATCCAAAAAATCTATCTCCCTTACAGATCTATGTGATGTGAACATTAAAAACAATGTAGTATCTTGCAGAAACGTTATATTGTCTGTTAACTCAGAGTCTGACCCTCTCCAAATAAAAAAATATACCATCCACAAATCTATTATAACTTGTTACATACTTAGAAAAAAACATCATTGGTCAGTGCCATCGTCCCCTCCCAATGTACCATCATGATATTAGCATAAGTATTCGCACATGGGGTTCCTGTGGCTACCTCAGTTAGTTGATGGTAGCAGATTCCATCAAACATAAAAACTTTATTCAACAGAACTAACTCCATCAGCATACATAAAGTATTAATATCATTTTTACAAAAACTACTGTATCTATTCAAAAAATTCCTCATATACTCTATTCTGACATAATTCGGTATGCAAGTGAACAAGGAACAAACATCTAGTGAAACAAATCTCACATCCTGATTAAATGGATTTTTCTGTAAATCCTGATATAGGGAGGTCAAAAAATTCTTAGTGTCCAATAATACTGTTTGAACTTTCAGCAGCAAAGGATGTAACATCTTTTTCAAATATATGGAAATAGGCTCTGTGAGCTATCCATTGCCTGATACTATTAACCTATAGGGTGGATTACTATTAGACTTAGGAAGGCCCTTAATTCTCGGTATAACAGGTGTCTCAATAATGAAGTAATCATAGAGATTTTTACTAATATATCTGCAAGCTAATCTATCAGCAAGCTCATTATGTACATCACATATAATTTTACATCCACTAAACTAATTCGTTGATAAGTAGTCAAATATGAAAGCAACAAGGTCATTGCTCCACAATAATCTGCTTGGTTCAGTACTACTATTGCTCTGCCTTTATCCGCGGGACATATAGTAATATCACTGTTCTGCTGCAATTCTTTTAATGCTTCTTGCTCCTTAGCTGATAAGTTATAAAATCTTTTATTATTATTTTTCCTAGCAATCCCATTAGAGCTATACATTTCCACTAAATCATGCTCACAAGCTTTCAAAAACGCTTCAACATGTATATCAAAAATTGGCGTAAAGGTGCTAGTTTTTTTAAAATAAGATTTGCTGTTCATTCGACACTGAAAACATTAATTTAAGCATCAAGTTTCTGCAGAAGATTTTTATATCAGTAAGAATGTCACTAAGATTACTAGGTGTTGCAGGTATATAAGAAAGTCCCTTACGTAATACATGCAGCTGAAATTCAGATAAAATAATGTCAGAAATGTTATACACTAAGTTGTTTTGAGACCAAAACATCTTCACCGATGGGACATTGTTCCAATTGTTGGAATACTTCTGATGTTTCCGACCCCGACTCTTGGACCTCTGATGTTCCTTCAAATTCATTATAGGGAGAGGTAGTGTCAGAAAACCGTTAGTATTACCTCCTGTATACTTGGATCCATCCTTTGGTTTCACCACCCTCTCTGTGCTGTCACTACTAGTAGAAACTGACATAGAATCTTGGTGTACTTGTGCTTGCACCTCAATAGCCCCTCCTGTTTTCTCAGTAGGCTGAACAGAGGGTGCAAAACACTTCTCAGTCACTGAATCACAGCAGCTGATCCATTAGATGAAATATCCACTGCAACCGATCCATTCAGTAAATCATTCGATTTTGAATTCCCTGACCTTCTCTGCCACGAAAAAAACATTCTCTGCACTAAAGTCTTTAATGTCTCATTCAAGTTTGGACACCTTCTGCAATTGTAACCTCTTATCAACCAAAGAGGCATGTGAAATTGCTTCCTCCATAATTCTATTGGCAGCTGTTAATGGAAAGCCCTCACACAAACTTTTCTTCATTTTATACAGCTCAGTCAACACACCACTCTCCAACACCAAATGTGCTGAATAAGCAGTTTGATATAGCCAAAACTAGTGTCCATGTTTAGTTTCTGCCAACGGGCCAGTAATTCTGGATATAGAGTGCTATAAGTCAGTATCTTAACCAACCTAAGGCCATGAGGTATTACCTTGAAGTGAAACAAGCCTCAAGGTGCCTCCTCTGCCACTGATTTTTCTTTAGCTTAATTAGACTATCTTAAAATTCTCTACGGAGTTTTAAAAATTCCTGTAAATCATAGTCAACAGTACCTTCTTCATTAGAGTATTTTGCAAACTCCAAAAACAATAAGGGGTTAGTGTCCATACGAACAAAATTTGCAATGGCATTGTAGTACTGGGTTGAGTTTGATATTTTGCCCTTCAGCGGAAAAAAATAAATATTAAGGCTCAAATCACAACTTCACCGCCAAAGATGAAGTTACCACCATATATACAAATGTCAAAATCAGAAAAATTAAACAGATGGTAACAAACACGGCAAGGTACTAGGAAAATTGAACTCTTCTTTAATAAAAATCAGTAAGCGCTTTCACATGGATCCACCAAGCTTCCTCAGACTTTTGTAAATACATTAATACATCTCGCTATTTAATTAAAATGAAACTGCTCATTAAACAATTAAAACAACTGTTGCTATGGTAACCAGTCAATATGAAACAGCTGAAATACATTCGCCATGACATTAACGACAAATCAGTGAAATAAACAGCAACTCATATGCAAGCTCATAATAATAAAACATTTCAAAAATCCTTCATTTAAAATCTATGGAATTAAACATTATATATACAAAGTATACTTTATGTAAAAAAAAAGTTTAAAAAACATGTATGTTCCAACATTCAAATCTCGATCAAAAAAGCACATTCCGTTTCTTTTAATTCAAAGCAAAATATGGTGACCAGTATTGCGAGATCTCATCCAGTATTTATATGAGTATAGAATCCCTTCCAGTTAGGAATCTGCACTTGATTTAATACTGTGTCTGCCCTCACAAGGATAGAGTGCAATATCTTAATAGCAACAGACCAACATTACTATTGTGTTCTGGTCTTATTTGCCCTCTCATCATCATTTTTGATACAGTTGACCATCACATACTTTTGGATTGCCTTCACACTTACCGTGGGCTTTCAGGTACTGTTCCAGTGTGATTTGTCTCCTACTTTTCTGGACATTCCCACAGAGTAGTATCAAGAGTTAATTCGTCCTCCCCTACCCAGTGGCATTGGGTGTTTTAAAAGGTTATATCTTGGGTTGATTGCTATTGTTAACATATATGCCTATTGGCAGAACTCAGTCATGAGTGACATTTTTAATATCTGTACTATGTAGATGATATACAGATCTATTGCTTATTTATAAGTAACCTACGACTGTCATGAATTCCAAACTCTATGAAGAGTAATTGGCTGAAGAATAAAACTTCTATGGCAGTGACCATGCCTGTACATAGCACCTTAAGGAATTCCATCTGCATTCTTATGGTAGCAACAGGCAAGAATGTGTGATAGAAAAATGTCAAAGAATATAACTCATATTAAGTACTTTTCTCCTCTTCAGGATCTTTGGATGGTTCTGTATGCCTTGTTTCACTCCTCGCTTCAGTACTGTGACACCATGACCATGGATTGCCTTTGCCTTATATAGAGCTTGACTGCCTCCAGCTTCTACAGAACTCCAGAGCTGATTAGTATGCACTGGTGGTCTGGCTGCCATTTCAGTTATGGATCACTTACACAGTATTAGTATTTTTATCCCTGTTTGGTCAGATCACCCACAACTGAAGGGAATCCTAGCTGCAGAGATTCCTCTGTGTGGTTAATGGTATGGATTGAAATGTCTGGAATCTGATGGTTGAGACTAAACAAACACAAATACCAACCCTTTCTGGTAAAGAAGTCCCATTAAAGAAAACCAAAAAAATTAATCTAGCAAGACAGAGGGACTCCAAAATGGCCAGTTTAAATAAAAAAAACTTTTATTGTCAACACCACAGGTGCTTTCACAGATTAAGCTGCTTCATCAGGTAATGTCTATCAAACTAAAAAACTCATTTTACATACTATATACTACCTCCCTTGATTAATCGTGTGACATCAAGGTACTAAAATATATATATATATATATATATATATATATATATATATATATATATATACAAACATAAAAAATACAATAATACAAGTTAAAAAAACATTCAATGTCTTAGGCTCCTAGATTTCAGCTTAGGTTTTATAGGAACCACACCATTGAGTCCATGCCCACTATCACCTCTCAGTCTAATGATCCACTTAGACTTTGCTAATATAATACAGATGTTCCTTTATTCTTTCTCTAAGTGTTCTATCCATCTTGCCTAAAGACTTTGAACCTATATATTCTATCAAAATGAGTTTCAAGAGCAGGTAGAAACTACACAGCCTTGTTTAAGCATAAGAGGTTATAGTGACCAAGAAATAAGTGAAATTGTAGAGAAGGTTAAAAGCTTGAGGGGGACCACAGCTAAACCTTATTTTCAAAACCTGCATCAGACAGAGTAATGTATAACAGGAACTATCAGTGTAAACTGAGGGTACCACTGCATTATTCTAGTAATGTTTCCATGTACATGAATGTTATTAGAAAACACTGGAAAGTTCTTATGGCAGACAAAGATATCTCCAGAGTGATAGAGCCCACCCCCAGGTTTGTATTTAGGAACATGAAATCTTTAAAAAGGACCTTATGTTACTCAAGGAATAAACATGACTAAAGCAGTAATGCCACTTTAGCATGTGGCACTTACAGTGTATGCAATTACATTGACAGCAGTTCTACTTTTACACACCCTGACCAGGATAGAATATATAGGTTCAAAGTCTTTGCCACTTGTAGTACCTTCCACGTTGTTTTCTTGGCCCACTGTTCATTGTGTTCAAAATTATACGTAGGCAAGACGGATAGAATGCTTATATAAAGAATAAAGGAACATTTGTATCATATTAGCAAAGGGAATAAAACTAATGCCCTTGCAAAACATGTCATTGCCAGTGGTACTGAGCATACTTTTAAGTTTTTGGTTATAGCGAGGGTGCACAAGACATTAAGAGGAGGTGACATCAGGAATAGTTCTGAGCAACTTCAGTCTAAGTGGATCATTATTTTGTATTATTATATTTTTTTATGTTTATATATATATATATATATATATATATATATATATATATATATATATATATATATATTTGTTACATATGCATTTTTATGAATGCATTATGATTTCTGTACTTAAGTGCTATGCATATGCTTTTATTAGACTGTTTGTTCAAAATATTTGAGTGCCTTGATGTCACATGATTAATCAAGGGAGGCAATATATGGTTTTTAAAATTAGTTTTTTAGTTTGATGGACATTACCTGAAGAAGCAGCGTAGTCTGTGAAAGCACTTGTGGTGTCGACAATAAAAGTTTTTTATTGAAACTGGCCATTTTGGAGTCCCTCTGTCTTGCTGGATTAATTATTATATATTATATTTTTAGCTTTAATTTTACTGTGTATATTCTACTTTTGTAGTCTACTTTAAGCTTTATATGTTTTATTCTATTTATATGTTAATGTACTATAATTTGGAAACAAGCACATAAATAAATATGAATTTTAATTGTAAGTCTAAATAATGTTAATTTTAAGCTTTTGCAGCAACTGTGGTTAATTAATACGAAATACAGATCTGAGAAAGTTTAAGCATGTTAACAAAAAGAGGTCACTGAAATTTATTCATTACAGTACAATGACTGGTTAGAAGTGGTCAAAAGGATTAGAAATGGAGAAAATGTTAAAGTATGCAGTTTTGAGATAGGCAGTTTGGATGTTTTGAAATTCATGAATTTGATATATTCGTAAATAAATCATAGTTGTACAAGAGTTTTTTTTTAATCTGCCACAAGCTCTTTTCCTTGTTCAATGGGTCTACCTGACCTGCCTTAGCCACCCACTGGTGCCCCCACTCTGGGGCCGTGAAGAGGATAAGGACACTTCTGTTACATCATACCACTGCCAGAGAGTGTGCTTAACTTGCACTCTCTCCCATCAGCCTTGCCTGCTCTCTGTTCTCTGCTCTCAAGAGGTGCATGCCTATTTCTTCAACCTTCCAACTAAGTCACTCACTGCTTATGCAAGATGGAGCTCATTAGGTTCATATGCTGTATACTGGAGTGAGCAAAGGCTGCCTCCCTCTACCCAGGATAGACAAGCCAAAATCAGTTGCTCACTCCCATCCTCCCATGGCAGCCCATTCAGCTAATCAAACGCAATTCATCTGTGCAGCAGTGAGGGCTTTATTGGTTTGTGCCATGGGCCACAGGGCTACTCTACCCTAGAGGAGTTTTGGAATAAGTGATGATTTTGTAATGAATAACCTAGCTCAAGGTAGCAAGCAAAGTGTTTGCCTACAGAGAATTTCAAGAAGTTTATTTAACCTTTGAATGTAATTTTGTGCTTATAGTTCAAAATTCAGATTGATGTTCAAGATAAATCCTAAGTATTATAGGTTGATAATGCTCCATTGTCTCTTGTTTTCTCAAGCCCTTATAAATCCTGTTTAAAATGAAAGCCATCAAAATATTAAGCAGTCATAAAGGACATTGTCAAAAGAAAACATAAAACATAAAGTAACCCAATCTTTGCAGAAGGGATGAGGTCCCTCTGCTCACTAATATGGTGGATTCACCACCACACAATCAGTCAATATACTAAGCGTGAGGTTACACAACCTTGTAAAGGGAATAGTTTAAGCAAGAGATAGCTTTTTTCTTGACTTTGAAATTATCCAACATCACAGTTAGTGTATGAAACACATCACCTTCAATGAACAAGATTGAATTTGCCCTTGTACATCAGTTGTCAGAAGTCTGACTCCTCTCAAGAGAAGAATGATTCATCAGATGTTTTCAAAATAAGATGGAATGAATCAATAGAAAACCATGTATTTTCAGCAGTGAACATCTTCTATTTTTCTACCATCCAAAGAGAAGATGTTGCAAATTGGTAGCCCATCATTAATTTTAGAACTGGCTTTAAGTACTATACATTTTGCGATGGGCACATTTAGCACTAGTTTTAAATGTAGCAAGTAATGCTGATGTGTTCTGAAGTGTTGTATTTAGAGCACAGAATGTTTGTGCTGAGCATATTATAAAGAAGGTATCTGTATATTTGATCACAAATGTAGTTTGATGGAAAGTAGACATATTGTTTACATATTGAGGATAAAAGATGGCATAACAGTGAGATTGTGAAACACTCCAGTAGGAAGATCTTGGTCTGAGATAAGACTATTGCTCTGTTTTACAACTTTTTTTTAGTAATATTGATACTGATGCAAGCAAAGTTCTGGGAGCTAATGCCAGGAGTACATGGATTGGATAACTAATAAAACTAAAGCTTTATAAAAGTCTAGGACTAGTATAAACACTATTTTGGCCTTATTATGTTCAGAATTAGTGGTTTCTAGAACTTTTTACATGTTGTTTTTGGGCATTGTTTTGGTCAGAAGCAGTGATGGGACTGAACCAAATTATTATTTCCCTATAGGAATTAGGAATGATTGTAATTATTTGCAAAATACTACTTCTAGTTTAGGCAGTGGCAAGAGAACCAGAATTGATTAATAGTTTGAAAATATACCAGATGAGCAACTTTAATAAGCTATGATAATTGTAAACCTGGTTTTATAATGCAAACATGTAACCCTCTGTGATGCTGTCAGTAAGCTGAAATGAGACAAGGAAAGGCAAGGTTTTCAGACACAATTTGTATGAGTTTTTTTCTGGGAGAGAAAGATTTTGTTTAGCTGATTCATACACCTAACAGAGATGAGTTGTAAATGAAAGAAGTTAAAATTTGAATGATGAAGAAGACCTTTTGTAATTTTTTTGCTGAATTTGGAATAACATTGTATCTTGGAAAGGAAATAATAGTTTAGGTCTAGGTCAAGAGAAAACAGGACTGGCCTGAGGTATGAATATGTATGAGGCAATCCAGAATGCTTTGAACCTTAAAGACTAGTTTTCAGTAATTAGTTGTATCTGGAGGGGTAAAAAAGGATTCTGCATGATTTTCTAGCTTGTCAAAATAACTATAAGTGAGTTTGGGACTTGGAAACTTGTTGGTCTTTCAATAGTTCTTCACTGGAGGGGGGCAGAGCTTTTTATACTTCTGGTGTTACCTAAGACCTGAGATAGCCGAAAGAGTTGATTATTTTCAGTATGTACTGAGCTTCATCACCTGAGTCTGGTTTAGTGAGTAGAGGGGACCAGTTAGGGTCTAGCTAACAAATTATCTTTTGAACTTTTGAACATTTTTGGATATGGATAAGTTGGTAAGACTGGTATAATTTAAAGGATGTCTAGAAAGTGAAAGTACAAAAAAAAAAAAAGACACGTAGTTCTAAAGTCTGGAATGTTATTGGAAAATAATTCTAAATTTCAGTCTTCTTAGGATGAGTCTACAGAATATATATTTTTGCCAGTTCAGGCAGTACAGTTAAATACATTTAAATAGACTAAGCTCTTGGTTAGAAAGGAACTGGCTGCTTCATCTGATCATTTTTAATATCATTTTTAACTGTTCTTTGAACTGAACATTTGTAACAAACCACTGTTATATCAGCTGAACTTGAAAGAAAGATAACTTATTAAAAATATAGAGACAGACAAGTTTTAGTGAACTGAGAGAACTAAATTTCAGAAGATGAGTAAAGACTTTTTGGCTTTTTCTGCAATTATTTGATTATGTTTATTTTTTAAATGAATTTAAAATACATTTTAATGCCACATTTCCCTTATATTTCTGCTCATTCACACCCAGTTCAATGTTTCCCAGCCCTGTGTGCATCAATTCAAGAAATCCTTGCAAGTTTATAGCAGTTGCCACATCTTTAATTATTGACAACATTTTATTATTACTAGAATAATTAATATTCTTTATATTATTTTGGTTGTATTGCTTCACATCAATTTTTTTGTCGTACTTTTATTGTGGTGTCCAACTTTCCCATACAAGGGACTGTATCCTCCTTCTAGTGTAAAGTGCTGACCCATCTTCTCAACCAATTAAATACTTCCTAAAATATTCTGACATCAGATTGCACAAAATGTTTATAAAATGGAATAAAACCATCTTCTGGTATCTTTGATGCATAAATGGACTTTCCTGGATGCCAATGTGATGGTCAGATAGCATTCTGCAGTTGTTGTCATTAAGGAGACTCACTATGGCTCTAGGTATTATTTTTGTCATAAAGAATCACAGATGGTTCTGATTCATAGAAAGCATGCGTATAAGTTAGCCACTGGCTCCTTTGTGAATGAGGAAGTAAGAAAAAGGAGGTGCGGCTTATGAATTATTCACAGGTCTGACAATGTAGATTTCATACAATGAACCATTGTGTAAGCATATTTTTGAAAATTAAGATTTGTTGTTTCAGCAGTTGCTTTAGTGGTTATGCTGGGAAGACTGTTTTTATGTGGTTCATCCACTGATGTGGAATTCTGCTGTTTGAATTTGAATTTGCCCTTGTCCATCAGTATAGCCCATCAGTGCACTACCCCAATTTGTACATTCTGTTCATTTTACCATGTGCTATGCATGCATCAGTTTACTTGGCCAAATCATACAAGTGAACATCTGTGACTTAGAATCTCTTCCATGTCCTCATTCCTAACAGTATGAAAACTGTTTATGGAGACCAGTGTCTCATGGATTAGAAGGCAATGTTTCATGAGGGGCAGTATTTGCTTTGTCATTTTACTTTGTCTGAACTGCTTTCTTCCTGCTTTACGAAGAATACATACTAGAAGAGAGAAAAAGCATGGCAAGGAAACAGAATTAAGCGATTTCACAAAAATCATGAAGGGCTGTTATAAGTGGAAGTATTTACATTGGAAAAGCACACTACTGAAAGCAGAAGAAGTGTGACATTGAAAGAAACATTCAATTCGAAAGAGGTCTTTGGAGATCCATGGCCTACCAACATTTGTCTTAGATGTTGGAGGCAGCAATGTTAGTTTACAAAGAAAGAAATCTGTGGTGACATTCTATAATTATTCAACTGTTTTAAATATTAATAAAGCTGACAAACTAAGACTTTACAAATGTCAAGATACAGTAGTATGACATATAAGAAGCATTAGCTGCAAGATGTGTTAGACATGTCAATCATTTTGAGACAAAAGAGAAACAAAAGTACAAAACAAGATAAGTGCGTGCAAAACATTATACAAGGATGAGGACTGTAGCAACAAAGTAGAAGTAACAAAAATAGTACAGTCTTTCAAAAGTGGAAGGGTAAGGAATAAATCATGGCTGAGCCATAGATAACTATATAAAAGATTAATTAGACATCAACACGTCCCTTGATATAACAGAATACAAGTAAAGAAAACTAAAAAGAGAAATGTAAAATGAAAACAGACAGTGCCAAATGAAAGAGGCAGAACTAAAAGAAAAACAATGTATAAATGCAATAGCTGAAGATACAGGTAGTGCGACAGCATTCATGTTAGGGATAGTATTCAGTCTTGGATAAGATGTATACAAAATGCAAAAGGAATTGTAATTTTGGAAAGGTGAGCAGGAAAATAAAAAAGTAAGCAAATATAATTAATAAATGAATAATTCACCACAATACAAGGATTACACGACAGTTAAGTACATAGACAGGCACAGCAGGAGAGCATGTGTGAAGCCTATGAGAGTGAGAATAGTGCCCAAGAAGATGACATAAGAGTCTACACCTTAAATAAGGAAGAAATTCATAAGAAGTCAGAAGTAAAAGTAAAAACACAAAAGCATGAGGCTTGGTTAATATAATATCACAGGAAGACTACTGTAGCGAAAACTTAGAATTGAAGAAGTCAGATACAAGACTTTATGAGCTGAGATCAGCCAAACCAAACCAGGACAAAGCCTACTTCACTCTTTTCACTATAGAAAAAAGGGTAAACATGGCAAACAACACAGGTTAAAGAAAAAGCACACACAGATATACCCTTCAAAGTAATCAGCTGTAATATGAACACATCGCAATGAGACTGGTCACTTGAAATTATCAGGACTCCAAAAATAACCATTGGCTAATTGAAGCATTGACTTATAAGGGTTACTATATAATCCTTATTTTTGTTTTCATAGACCATTACAGAGGATTCCTCATTGTAGAACCCGTGCTTTCCTTATCCTTGCATTAAATTATAACAGCTGTTGATAAGTTACTTACTACTTTTAGGAAACTATAGACAATAAGGGCTCATAATGGTCAACCTTTTAATAGCCATAATTCAAAGATTTCTGTGATTGCCATGCCAATACCCACAGCAAAGCAACTGTACTGTAGTTACAACCCAGTGGGCTAGAGGAATATTCTGTGTAGACTGCCAGGAAAAGGATTTCCTAGATTAAAAGTATTCATTGGAAGCAACAGCTGAACAGTATGGTGAGAACTGTTGCATGAAATAGTAGTGCTTATGTTGCTAGTTTTCCCAAAGCAATTAAGAAGAAATATATAAATGCAGGGCAGCCACAGTGGTTCAGCGGTTATTGTTGTTGCCCCACAGCAAGAGGTTCTCTGGTTCAATCCTCGGCTGGGGTGCCTTCTGTGCAGAGTCTGCATGTCCTCCCTGTGGTCGTGTGGGTTTCCTCCAGGTGCTCCAGTTTCCTCCCACATCCCAAAGACATGCTGTGGGTGGATTGGACACTCTAAACTGGCCCTAGTCATGCATGTGTGTGTATGCCTTCTGTGGAAGGTTGGGTGCCAGGCTGGCAACTTGACACTGTAAAACTCTACTGTCAATCATGAGTGGACAGGTGATCTGCTGTGGTGACCCCCTAACTGGGAAAAGCCAAAAGAAGAAGATATATATATACATAATTGCATTTATTATTAGAAAGAAAAATACTTCCATTAAACCACTCTGTTTTCCTCCTAAGTTTAAAAAATATGGATATCATTTACTTGATCTATGTTTGGTTAATCTGAGATTTGGCATGTACCTCACTAGACACCTGCAGCAACTGGAGATGCCGCAAAAGTACTTTACAATGATGATCCTAAGCCTTAAACACTTGCCTATATGTACAGACTCAAAAAACTCCAACTATTTTCTGTCTCATATCACCTATTTAGAGGTGATCTCTGCTTGACTTACAAAGCCATGTCTGACCCAGCTCTGTTAAAAATGCTACATCTAAAGAAATCCCAATCCCTCTTCAGCACATGCTCCAGAGACCTCAACCTCATTACCACAGTCAGCAGAACATGCTGGAGGGACAGGTTCATAACCCAGAGACTGCCCATGCTATGGAACAGACATCCCATACATGTCAAGCAGAGTGCCTCACTGGCCCTCTTCAAGAGAAATCTTGATGAGTGGATGGGAAATAGAAAATTCACCCTGTGGATCACTCCAGTGGCTCTATTCAATAGAGGCACTGGGAACTAAGGTCGTGTGGCATGATGCCAGGGTAATCCTATGGGCTAGGCTTGTAAAGGTCTAGGGCCATTAGCCGAGTACACACCTATGAACCTATGAACAGGATTCATACCTCTCCCCCAGAACCCATGAGTGAATCACTGGGAGGGGTCAAATAAAGGTTAGTAATTTATTCTAGGCATCATTTTAAGCTGACATACACTTTACAAGCTACCAGCAAATGTCCATGCACAGAGGAGATAATACTTCTTAATGGTTCCTGAAAATTAATAGACCTGCAGATATAGCTGACAATTCCTTGAATTATTGCTTCACCTACCCATTACATGGGCCTTTCTGTCAAAAACAATCTAACTAGAAAACAGCTACTCTTTAACTCTGACCATCTAATATTCCATAACAAACTTTCTTACAGAACAACACTCTAATTCACTATCAGATTATACTAAACCTCTAACATACACTTAGACTAGAAACTCGAAAATTGCTTCTGCTGTCAAGAGAAGAAAAATCATGGGTTGTAATTATCTTTCTAATTAAAGCATTAGACTAAATCATCATACTAAACCCTAACATACACTTAGAATAGAAACTCCAAAATTGCTTCTACTGTCAGAGAAGAAAAATAATGGGTTGTCCTTATCTTTCTAATTAAAGCATCACTGAGCCTAATACCTTTTTGCCATAAAAATTAGGCCTCCCAGCAAACTCCCCTACTAGGTGCAGGTAATCTCCTAACTCACTCTTCAACCAGCTACAGCAAAATACCTGTTTAAGGCAAACATAATCACTAAAATACTATCCTTGCAATGTTGTCTAGATCCTAATATATCTTGAATTTTAAGGCAAATAATATACTGATCTAAACTACATTGAAACATAGAAACATTTCCTAATTTACTATCATTCTGTCTGAACTATCATTCAAAGTACTTGGCTGGGTTTGAGGTTTCTGGGGTCTGCAGTGAGCCAAGAAAAGAATAATGTGATTCTGTACCCCTGAAGGTCACTAAAGAGAATGACATGAATCCCCAGAAGGCCACAACTTGTTAATCTATTCACCTGTAACTTATTAGATTGGAGGAAGACAGTAGGATACAGTACCCTGAAAGTCAATACAGGGAAGACTATAGCTATAAGATCACATGTGTCTACTATGCAGCTGATCTGTCATGCCTCCCTGGGACCCCTATCAGATTTGATGAGGAGAGTGACAAGATACAATACCCTTGAAAGCTACTTGTCCAGCATAAATGTGATACAATAGTCATCAGCTCTGAAATGTGCAACCACATAACTATGAGTGGTTTGATTTTTGTATTAAGATAGACATTGTGGTATCTCAAGGGATTTTTCTTATTCCAAGGGTCAGCAATCTTGATGTTAATGTGTGTGTGTGTGTGTGTGTGTGTGTGTGTGTGTGTGTATATATATATATATATATATATATATATATATATATAAAGAGAGAGAGAGAGAGGGGAGAGAGGATGTAGTTCCTATTTCAGGAATGTGGAGGATACGTTTGAAGTATCAGAACATTTTTTATTTAACTAAATTTCTTCTTAGATTTTTAGAAAGAAATAATATCATAGCAGCTTTCAAAAATAAGTAAAAATACATTATAACTGCACTTGTACTAACACAACTAATAAATTGTGAGGTGAAGTAACAATAACTTTAAGTTCACTATTGTTGACATGTGTTCAAGGTTCATATGGACTCCTCATTCTAAGGAGAAACATATAGCAGGCATCATGTCATCTATGTACATCCCATTCACTTCATCTAATACTAATTCTTTCAGTAAACCAAAGTATTTAAACACTTTGTCCCTTTCCAATGGAGCATTTCCTAATGATTCTCCTGTTTATAATGACAGAAGATATGTCCCACAATCTCAGTCAGTCTGGTACACTTGGAGGGAATGGATCCTCACACTGTAATTTTCACTTTCTTACTACTTATTCTTTCATTCAACTAGCTACGACAAAAGAAAGCTTTCAACTGTTCCCTTCTCATAATACATTTTGACCAAGTCCAACATTCCCATGACTTGGTTATACATTGGCCAGTATAGCCTCTAGAATTTTGAATGGCTGCCTCCAGCTCTGGAATGCAGAAACATATGCAAGACGCCCAACTCTAATTTGCAACATCTCAGCACTCACTGTTTATCATTCTTCCATCATTGTACATTCTTTTTGGGAAAGTATTAATTAGGCAACCATTTGAAGTGTCAAGATCCACTCGACTGACTGCCTGAATATGAAGACTGAAAGGCCAAAAAAACTGACTTACATATACCAAGTCCAAGATGGCCAGTTGTTTGTATATTCCCTTTTTCCAGAGGTATAGTGATCTCAAAGATGTTATATATAAGTTCAGGGGGGTGTAGAATGTTTGAGATTCTGTCTTTTCATAGATTTTCAATCTTTTTTTATTCTGTCAGCATTCAGTGTTATGAGTGCTGACATTTCAGTAGAGACCCTATTAATAATGCACCAATTACATTTTCTGGTCTCAGACTTTTGACAGTGTTTGGAGATCTCCCTATAAAGGTTGCCATTTGTCTGCAATGAGACTGGTATCTTCCTTTTCCACCATATGACTTGCACTGCCCTGTGGAATCCATTTTCTCTCTTCTCGCATGTTCATACATCTTACATTAATCCTTTTTTTAATGCTTGCCCATTTGTCTCAAAGTAAAGAAGCCTTCCTAACACCCTTCCTGTCAAGTAGAGTTTTTCCTCTGGATTTCAGTTGCTTGCATGTATACTAGTATTCCTTCTCAAGGATTAACTCTACTTGCATCTTCTTCTACTTCTTTTGGCTTTTCCCAGTTAGGGGTCGCAACAGTGGATCACCTGTCCGCTGATGATTGGCAGTGGAGTTTTTACAGTGTCGAGTTGCCAGTCTGGCTCCCAACCTTCCACAGAAGGCACATACGCACACGCACTCACAACTAGGGACAATTTAGAGTGTCCAATCCACCTACAGCATGTCTTTGGGATGTGGGAGGAAACTGGAGCACCCAGAGGAAACCCACGCGACCACAAGGAGGACATAAAACAATATGTGATTACAAATCTGCCCTTGCAGCTTTTAAATGGTGTTCTAAGCATGTAAACAGTTATTAGATCAGGAAACTGATAGGGCCAATAATTTATGCATTTTATACTATCATCTCTGTTGTACTTATCACAAATAACAAGTACTCATAGGTGACCTCAATCATATAAAATTATATAGTAAGGCAGACTTGTAACAGCTACCACTTTTTAAAATATTTTGACAATACTCAGCAGTTAACCATTTGGTGTGAGTACACGTTGACTCTAGGCGATTGAGTCACATTGAATAATGTTGATGTGTCCCCCTGACTCCATGTCAAAATTGCAAAAGGGGAAATAACAATGATGATGACTCAGTAGTTTTAGGCAATTAGTTTTAGACAGGAATTAATACATTTGAATAAAATAACTTATCAGTAAGAGTTCACAGAAAATTTCCCTTCAAATTTAGTAGCACCTAGTCACACAAAATAGATGAGAAATTCATTTTTCTGGGTACCTGTATTAGAGTTAAATGACCAAGGCTGTACATTTTTCCTTAATTGCTCCCACTTTTTAATGCCCCTGCTGGCATACACTGCTGTCTCATAGCTGGTGAATGGTCCCACATAATTCTTGATGACCTTATTCCCTGATACCCTATTTCTAACACTCCCTTATTCCAATTATCTACCCAGTTGAACGGGGGGGGGGGGTCATTAAAGTATAGGCATTTTTGTTTCTCTTCCTCTTCTGCTACTTCTCTTTCACCTTAACCAACTGCCCTAAATTAAATGCCAGCTAATACATGGTCACATTGGGCAATCAACATCTCCCAAAATATGCAAGTGCTTTCACTTTACAGCTGGGTAATCTTCTTCCTTTTTCTCCCAATGCACAATTGGTAACTTGTTCCTCTAGCATTAATAGAACACCTAGGTGATGTTTTTTAATTGGGAAAGCTCATACTGTATATTGGGTATTGTATAAAATCCATAACCTTTATTGCTTTTATTCTCCCAGAGTAGTACATTTGTAATGTTTTTATCTTATGAGGTTCTCTAGTAACGGTAGCTCTGTTCACATATGTGCTACCAGGTAGTTCCTACTACTAGTTCAAAATATTCTGTCTCACTAATTGTTCCTGTGGGCAACTCCCCTTCCTTCTACCTAGTCTTGACATATTACTCTTCCCCTTATTATTCTGTAATCCTGACTTAATCCCAAAGGCTATGAAAATAGGAAGTACCTTCCTTAACATTTTATCAGTCTTTTCACTCATCAACTGACAGTCATTCACAAGAAAGAGGAGTGAACTTTTGTCACAATTTGCCTTTTCTAACTCTGCATGACATCTTACCCTGCTCACCAGTGCTTCCATCACTATGATGGTGAGTTTAGAAGACAGAGAGATATACAGAGAGAGGGGCTAGTCTTGCAAAGTCTCTCTCTTAATTGTTCCACGCTGACAGAAACTCCATTAATGAAAACCAAACATTTGGTCTAGCAAAGACATCAAGGATCAATTTTCAAAACATTTCTCCAAGGCATATATGCAATAGAACCCCAAACAGATATTTCCAAGATAGTGCATCAAAAACTTTTTTATATTAAAACATCAGTAATATGTAAGTTGAGTTCTAAAACCCTTGACTTTCCAAGAATGCTGCTGAGCAGACCCTGTTCTCAATAATTTGACAACTGGTGACAAAGCCATTCAGATGTGGCACAATTAAATGGGGGAGAATCCTGTCCATCCTTTTTGAAAGACATTGGTTAATATTTTTAGATTTACCTTAATAAGTGGAGTGGGTTTAAACTTCGCAACCTTTGGAACTTCTTCGATCATCTGAGGTATGTCCAAGATGATATTTTGATTTATTTCCAAAAGATGTTTTTTCCTATCTTGCATCACCTTAAACAGGTAACCCACTTACTTGATCACAAAGCCATCCAACCCCACTATTCTATTACGCTGCAAAAGTTTAAATGCATTCTCTATCTCTATTTCCCCATGTTACCCTATAACATTTCTTCTTAGGACTCATTTAACTTCTTCCTTTTCTATTGCACAATAACTCCAAATTGACTTATCTCCACTCTCAACTTTTTTTTAAAGGACGAAATGACATTTCTGGAATTCCTCTCATAAGGCCATCCCTTACTGACTTTTCATTACTGATCTATCAAGTCTCATCTTCTTTTCCTTAAATGCCCATGCTATAAACCTAGAATCATCATCCATCTTCATCCGCCAATTCCTCTCCTCATCATTTTTGTTTCTGCTAGTGTTATATATAGGTTCATAGGTAGGTACTAGGCTATCTGCCCGAAGGCATTTACAAGCCTAGCCGGAATGTGTTGACTTTCACCGCCCCCTTAACTTAGTTCCCTGTGCCTCTGTCCAGCAGAGCCATTGAACTAATCCCCGGGGTAAACTTTCTGTTTCCCATCCACCCAGGGTAACATCCATATAAGTAGTCTTATTTCAGTTTTCAGTTTCATGAACATCTTCCATCAACCTGTTATACCTTCTTTACACATCATTTGCTCCATTTCTGTCAGCTTCCTTTCATTCTGTTGCAATACATTTATGTACATTCTTCTTCTCTACCTTTCTTTTGTCATCTCCACCCTTATTACCACCTCACTTTAGTACCTCTCCACCACCTCCATCCCATTTCTCTTTGATGCCTTATTCCTCTTGAATACATCTGCCCCTATTTTCTTTAAGGATACTTTTGGTTGTCCACCTTTGTATTTCTCCATGTTTCCAGTTCTAGAAACCTCTAGGCTATGTTACTCCGACTGAATTCCTATTTCTGCTTCTCCAGCAGTCTACTCACCTATTTAGTTTTTAACAACTTTTAAATAATATTCCTTTCTGTTAAAACATTCTATCTTCCTTACAATTAATTATCAGATCCAAGTCACCCTTACATTATCCTCAGTGCAAACTGCTTCGCCTTGCCAGATGACATCTTCAAAATCATCTCTTTTAGGTATGTGTATATGTTTTCCAAGGTCCATAAGTGTCAGTTTATATTTCCTTTCTAAAACACCTATCTGTTTTTGCCACTACTTCTAATCTCACATTTTGCAGTCACAACATTTTGTTGAATAATATGATGAATCCTCGCATACCCCCTCCTAGTTTATGATCTGGAAATGCAACTATAAAACAGTTATTCCTGGATGTGCGTGCTTCCTTTACTTTTACCTCTGGATTCAGTAAACTTCCTAGCAGGAATAGCTTATTCCTGCATGGAAGAGATGGTTCCCGTGCAGCATGGCAGCATGCCATGCATATTCATGAAGGCGTGCTACCATGCTGTAAAACAGATACGGTTCTGTGTATGAGTGCAGGGGTGTGTCTGAGAGCAGTGCTCTCACCATACACATGCCCTCTGCACACCAGAATTGCCATCTGGCAATTTAAAATGACCGAGAAAGCTCGTAACACCCCAACCTGTCAGGATAAGAAATCTGGCCAAAGCCATAAGAGACAATCATCCCTACCAAGGCAAAAGTTGATAGAATAACACATGTAGCATAAGCACATAGCACACACCTCCGAACCCATCAGGGTAAGGAATGTGGACAAAGCCATAAGGGACAATCATCCCTCAAAGCAAAAAGTTGATAGAATAACAGATTCAGCATTGGCATGGATATTCTGAAGGGTACAAATAAAAAAAACACAACAGATAATTTTTTTTATACATGCAATAAAGTTTAAGCATAGCTGCATAGGTGTGCCTGTTTCTTAGCTATGCTTAGTCCATCGTAAACAGCACAATAAGTTAAATAGCAAGAGACATCCAACATAAGCAGTACTGCAATAGTGTAGTGGTTAGAGTGTACACATTGCAAACAGCCATTCCCAGTTTAATCCCCACTGTAACCAATTTGCATTTTACATGTAAAAGCAGTACATTAACATTTTTTATAATTAGCTACTAAATAACATATATTTGTTAACCAGAGTACTGTAGTAGGTCCAGATGTGAGGTGTCAGTTTAATAAAGTTGTGAAACTCCCATATAAACACAAGTGCCCCATACAGTATAGTTACACATGAATAAATGTAATGAAAGCACATTGGGAATGTCAGGGACAGTAAACAAATGTATAATATGTAATGAATGATGAATCAATCCCATACAGAAGATGGTCTATAAAATAAAAAATAAGCAATGCTAAGCATTGCACAGCTCTGCTTATCAGGTGTAAGCATTGTGTAACTATGACTGCTAAGCAATGAGTATCCCAGTTAAGTGGATTTGCCCACTGGTAAGCAATGCTGAATCTGTCCCTTTAAGCACTGCCAACCTTAGCTAAGCAGGTTTGCCCATAGCTTAGCTTAGCTCAGCATATTCAAAACCATCCAATCACGGCAAAGGGTGGTAAATCAGCCATATTTAAAACCTGCAGGCAGGAATATAGCTCATAACTGGTTGCAGCTTTACACTGTAGGCAGTATGGCAGGTGTTGGTGAGGGCATGCACTTCTCGGTGCAGCTCTAGGGCATACAGGAGTCCAAGGTCATAGTAGGACTCCTGGTAAATAACCATGATGAGAGACTGCTACAGGGTCAGTACCAGGGCTCCCAATATAAAGCAGAAGCATGGGACCATCTTGCCCATGATCTCATCAGTGCCACTGGTATCCCTTGGACTGGTGAGTAGGTCCAGCACCACTATGCCGACTTGAAGTGGAGGAAGAGAGAGCACTTGGACGAGTGCTTCCAAGAAGCAAGGCAGAGGGGTAATGTTCCAGCAGTGTGTAAGTGTTCATATCAATAACTGTTTACCAAAGTCCAGCCTGTGTATGCGATGGATAGGTATGGTGAAATATTTCTCTATTCCCTTTACAGCTGTGGCTGAGTGGGCTGTGAATCAGGGAGCCCATGCCAGTAGGTTGCAAAGGCTGCGTCACGAGGCTGGTGAGTAACAATCCTGCTTGTAGTAGCCATACCAAATAAATATAAAGTAGTAGAAAGTCACCTGGCAGTATAAAAACTGTGTATGGGTTGTACTGAATAAACCAGACAACATGACAGTAATAGTCCATTATAGGTGATATTTCAATAAAACTGCAACTGTCTGGCAAAAAAGTTCTAAATCTGGACTGGTTGTGTTTACTCTGGTATTGTATGGCATTTATTGTTGCAGTCTCTGAATAGTAATGTTGTGTTAACCACTGTTACTCACACTGTGCTACATAAAAAATATGTCTAGGAATATCTGTATAAGATTATTGAAAGTACAAGGTCTGATTGTACAACCAAGTAAGACTTAGACAGAAAACACTGAAGGAACAAACAGTAGTTTCTAAATAGCTCACTCTGATGAAACACAAATTGTTGTATTTTTTGCACACACACAGCCATGGTTCGAATCCTGAGGGTGGTAGTAAGCTGTATGTATAATCATACATCTCAACTGTACAGATTTTTGCAGAATGTCCAGATAATTGGCTCATATGTTTGGCCTGTTCCTCTTTCTCCCTGGCAAATCATTGGGACGATCTCATACATTTGAGTATCAGACTTCAAACCCTTCTGAAAATGCATATTAAACCAAATCCTGGTACTCTTGCAACTGTCTAAAAGTTTATAAGAGCAATATTCAAAATATGTCCCTATTTGTACCCCCATGTTGTCAAGCTTTGTTCAGATGTTGTGCATGAAGAGATTGAGAGGTATGTGTATAATTTTAACTAGGAATCTGGAAATATGTGTAGAAACAGTCAGGTAGTGTTAACAAGCATTCCCTACACATGTCTACCAGGTAAAATAAGTAGAATTTAGCTATAAAACAGTTGAAGTATACATTGTGTACAAACATATCACTGCCAAAACCAAGTCCATAGGCTATTGTAGTAATACCTGTAGAGTAATGATTAGAGCAATGATCATTAAAGTTGTGAGTACTGCAAGGATATGCAAGTTAATTGATATCTCTCTCCCCCGCACCATAATTGCAACAATAATCTAAACACACAAATCAATGGATATATTTACACCAAACCTCTGTTGGGACATACGTCCTATTGTTCAACTAATATTGAAATGGGTTTCTATTAATGCTCCATGTTGAAATACTATCATTAGTGGTCTGTTGCTGTCAATTTAACCTGCATGCCATTGTAATGGCCACTGTGGTTCCATATATGCATGTGTTCTGTTTGCTATACAACTGTTCCAAATCTGTTGTTCTGGGTTAATGGGAATATCTATGCACACTGTTATAACTAATCCTGGATCGTGTTGTCTATTACTAACCCACATATGTTCTAAAACTGTAACACCATAGCACTCTTGGGAAGGCCAGTCCCAGCAGACCCACCTCTTCCACCTCATCTGGCCACGGTACTGGGCTCCAGCAAGTCTGGGACCCACCCCAGGATGCCTTCACCCACTGGTCCTGCACCACCTTCAGGTGGAACCACCTCAGGGGATGGGGCTCACCCCCCCAGTACTGGACATGGACAGAATCCTGTCACCTGAAGCCAGGTCCAGGGTTTGGTGCATAGCGAGCTCCAAAAAGAGTTTGGAGATCTGCTATACCAGCTTGAAGGCTGCGTGGCACAATTAGAGGGTCAGCCTGCCCCTCCTGCTCAGCCCCCAGCACAGCCACCTTCGGGGCCGTGAAGATGCAGTGGTGACTGCCCATGGGTGGGGACCTCAGTTCCACTGTTTCCATTTTGTCATATACCATCCATGTATGCTGTATTGTTTGTCTTGTCTGTCTTCCCACACAACCTACCTCCCAAAATATACCTACTATCCTTCCCAACATCCCACTATCAACTTAAAAAAAGGCAATCTGTTCCCTAAAAATGTTTGCCCCATACATAGCTGTCCATTTCGTACACGTGTCCACTGGACATGTAATCTGGTCTAACTGCTTCACAACACATTATTTTTGTCCTCACCCCTCCCTCAGTGATCTGATTGTCCAAATCTACCTGCAAATTCAGTATATATGCACAGCTGTTGCTGTAGAAGAAATGGACAGCTATGGACCTTCCCTACACCCATCCTGCACATCCATAGCTACTTTCCCTATTGTCTTTCCCTCTGAGTGCCCCCTTTTTCACCACTTACCTATCACCCCTTTTTTCTTTTCTTTTAAAGAAATTAGCATGGGGTAAGTGGGAGTAAGCACTTTTAAGCAGTAGTAAGCAGGATTAAGCCTGTTTGAGTGGTGCTAAGCAATGCCTACACAGATTAAGCACTATAAGGCTAACTGTAAGTATATTTACCTGGAAGTTAGCATTGCTTACCACCATGCAAACCTGCGCAAACCCACTCACAACTGCTTAAAAGTGCCTTAATAACTCTGCATCCAACAGCCCTTGTTCTGCCCAGCAACAAAAAAAAAACATCCCTTGCAAGTCTTGAACGCAGGACCCTGCACACCATAGCCACAGCAAGCTACCACTAAGCCATCTGAACTGTAGATATGTCTGTTGTTTTCTCAAACATGTCATGCAGCACAGTCATTCAACAGTACGGAAAATGTATTCATATATGTATATATATATATATATATATATATATATATATATATATATATGTATATATATATATATATATATATATATATATATATATATATATTACATATTTTATATATATGTGTGTGTGTGTGTGTGTGTGTGTGTGTGTATGTATGTAGAGCATTCAGACATTGAATCCAAACTCTGAACCTCTTACTGCAACTAACCTGACCAAAGGCTGTGTAAGTGGGGGTAAAGGGGCCCAAACTAGGGACCTCTTGTAAGTATATCCCTTAACCAATCCTCCACAGCTGAACTGTTCTGCCTTGTAACAACATAATAAGGCCTGCCAAGTCCTGGACCCAGGGCCTTGTAAACTATGACCAAAGCAATGTACCATTACACCATCTTAGGCCTATACAATAGTGATGATAACTCAAACATATCATTTAGTACAGTCATCCAACAGCAAGGAAATGTGTCTGTAGAATCATTGAGGTAGTCTATATATACAAGTATATATGTATGGAGATAAATATATGTGGACAAATATATACATGATACATATATACATAGAGAGATATACATCCACATTCATATCCATATATATGCATACACAGATATATATAGAAAGGTTAATAAATACACACACACACACACACACACACACACACACACACACACACACATATATATATATATATATATATATATATATATATATATATATATATATGGGTTCACTTTATAATTTTGAAATACTGAAATACCAAATTTCAGTATTTCAAAGTCATAAAGTCAAAGACTTAAAATCGCGAAAGTGCATAATCATGAATTCGAGTATCTTGAATTTGCCGTTATGGCTTATGGCATGTGGTGTGCGGTGTTGGGAGTGTATTGTGGTTTGTGTCGTGTATGGATGTAGGTGCAATTGAAGGTAAGTGAGTGTATTGTAAGGGTTTGTGTGGGAGTTTGAGTGTGAATGTGTGTAAGTGTGTGATGTGTTGTATGTATATGTGTGATGTCTGTGTGTGTGTGAGGGACTGTGAAATGTGTGGGTGTGTGTTTCCTTTTTGTGTCTGTGCGATCTTGGAGTTAGTATATATAAGTGGGGGGGTGTGGGGGCGTAGGTTTGTTTGTTTATGTTTTTGTGTTTGTGTGTGTTTTGTTTGTTGTAGTGTGGGTTGGATGATGTATGTGTTGTGTGGTGTACGTGTGTATGTATTCGTGATTGTGTGTTTCGCGATTGTGTGTTTTCGGGACTATGGACTTTCGACCTTATTATTTTGAAATCCTGAAATTTGTTATTTCAGTATTTCAAAATTATAAAGTGAATATATATATATATATATATATATATATATATATATATATATATATATATATATATATATATATATATAATATATGTATACATAAATATATAGAAATATATGATAGCTACAAAGACATGGTTATCAGAGGGTCATGCTGCTGCACACTGGAATTCTAAATCTGGAAATTCACTCACTGGAAGTATTCCTTAAAATGGGGAACAATGACATCTGTGCTGTAACAGAGACCTGGATAAAGGCAGCAGGGAGCTCCCCTGCAGTACCAGCCTATATGTAATTCCACAACATTTGGCTACAGTATGTAGACCAAAGCACCAAAGGTGGTGGTATTTCCATATTCATAAAGGATGCGCACACCTCCAGAGTGGTAGACCAACATTATGCATTACAGATCCTGCAAGTGTAGCTGACATTGGGTAAGACAGTGGTCCAGGTTGTAGCCTGCGATAGGTCCCCATACATTTCACAAGACTCACACTCCATGTCCATAAACACCTTGGAGCATATTAGTGTCCAACCTAACACTCTAATACTGGTTAACTTCAACTACCCCACCATTAAGTGTTAAAGGTACTCATATACCAATGCACATGACCATCACATTGACCTGGTCCTTCCTAACATGGGCAACTGTTGCTCTACACCAAAAGTCAACACCTCACATGTTATATCTGAACACAAAGTAATCACATTTGGAAATCCACAGCCATCCTACTCCCACTGCACAGGTAACCACCTTGAAAAGCTTTTCCAAAGCTAACTATGGCCTCATAAAAGCAGAGGTGGCTAACCTCACGTTAGCCATGCAGAGACTAGTTGCATGATAGCTGAATCAAACAACAATGCATTATGAACACGTACACAAATGGATGGATACCACCTTACCCAATACAACCAAAACCCTCACCTCCAAAAAAAGGAAGCTGATCTTTTGGTCCCCTGCTATAAAGAAACTGTTCAACAGAAGGAGGGAACTGATGTGGAATAAGGTGAAGTCCCAAGACAGGAAATAAACCCTTATCAGCCTCAATGAATAGTTGAGATCCCTCATCAAATACTACAAAGCTAGCTGTGAGAACAGACTTGGAGCACATAGTAAAAACAACCACAAGGCCACATACAGTTATATAAAGAATCTCCATGGCAATACCAAGAACTGTTCTGAGCAACTAGACAATGTTACTTCCCAGACGGAGCCAACAAATAATGCCAGTATACTGGCTGGCATCTTGAGTGCAAACAGTACCCCCCCAAAGGACCAATCCCAATATTAGTACACCGCCAGGTACCAAGTATTACTGCAGCACAGGTTACAACACCACTGTCCAAGGCTAGGAATACAGCCTCTCTGGGACCTGAGAATGTCCCTGGCTGTGTTCTACATGAACTACAGAGTGACCTAGCACCTTACCTGTGTGTCCTGTTTAAAGCAAAGTCTCACCTCAGGCATTGTCCCTACTGAATTGTGCACTGCCACAGTCACCCCTCCCCACAAATGAGGTGTAACTACAGACACTGTGAAATACCGCCACAACTGCCTGACAAGTCTGTTATGTGAAGCTATGGAATGCATCGTCATGAACCTAATAAACATGGATAGGGGAATCTGCAGACTTAGGATCCCACACAGTGTACTTTTGTGAAGGGTAGGTCATACCTGCTCATTCAACCTGTTCAACCTCTTGCCGTCAGTCATTTGTGCTGTGGATGAAGGCAAGGTAACACCTACAGCCTACATTGATCTTGCCAAAGCCTTTGATAACATTCCCCACTCACTAGGCTTGGCATCAACCTGTATATAACTAGGTGGGAACAGAGGCAAAAACACAGGGATAGATTGGACATAGTGCTGTCATACATCGAGACAGTTGCAGATGTCACTGGGTTTGTTGTAACATCCTTTATGATGAATATGACGTCGGTAATGCCAATAGAAGTGAGTATTTACTGACTGCATTCCCCAGAGTCCACAACTGATATACCAAGGCCACCAACTGTCTGGTGAACACACAAAACATGACAAGCAGACATGTGGTCAGTCTCTGGACAGTGTGCCATGTGTATAACAGTACTGATGACATAGACTCTGTTCACAAATCTGGGGATATGTCCCCATGTTGGCTGGCTGGCTGTCTCCACATGTCCTGTCCTGTGACGTATTGCCACCCACTGTATGTGAATCTGTATGCCACCACCTCTGTAATGTCCCTCACACAGGTAAGGAAATGGGACAAGGCCCGCATTAAGGAATGTCTCATATGTCAGAACTAGCAGAAGTGTCCAGGCCCACAGCACAATACAATGTGGGTACCTACATAGTGTTATGGCCGTAGCAATACCTGACATCTGCACATCTGTACAGGGGATAGACAGAAAGTAGATAGCCAACAGGTTATGCAATAGGATGAATATACTGAAAGATACATGTCTGAAACTTAAAGGTATGCCATTACTACATGACAGCAGTCCCCAATGACATGTCCAAAGAACGTAGTAGTCTACTGTTAATATGAACATATCAGATCAATATCCAATAGGAGGTACATATAAACATACAGCTCAAACACGTAAAACATGATACTCAGTACTCAGAGTCCAGCTTTGCATGCAGGGGTGTATAGTTCCAGTACTACAATCTGCAATCTACTCTTACTTGAAAAAGCACTGTTAAAAGTATTAACACAATGATACCACCTGTGTTAAACTATTTCTGTCAACCAGTGCACTATAGCTGGTGTAACATGCAAGTGTGACTGCATATAACATGGGATACTACCCATGTATGAAACAAATCGAAACAGAACAGATTGTGGTACCACTCATGTATACCAAAGTGTCCCATACAGTATACTCACACCCCTTGCTACTATAATGACAGCACATAGAAGCATATTATGCACAGGGAATTAAGTACACTTATTAAAGATGTCATTACCCTGCTATTTTATCAGACTGGAATGTGATCACTAGTTACCAAGGCTAAGCTATGCCTAGCAGGTGTAACCATTGCTTAAATGTAAAGGCTAAGCAGCTTTGTGCACTGGTAAGCAAAGCCTACACAGTGTAAACAGCTATTCGTTTAACTGTACGTTAGCACCGCTTACCATCGGGCAAACCCGTGCAAACCTGCTTAAAGCTGCTCAAAACTGGCTTAATCACTCTATATCCAACAGTCCTTGTTCTGCCTAGCTACAAAATAAACAGCCCTTGTAGGTTTTGAACCCAGGACCCTGCACACTATAGCCTATGCAATTTAATAGTAAGCCACCTCAGCTGTATTGTTTAAAGATGTTGTCTCAAACATACACTTCTTTACAGCCAGTTTACATACATAGAGAGAGAGAGTGAAATATGTAGGTAGAGCCATATATGTGTACAACAATATATAGATATATTAACAATAAATAGGTGTTCACACACACACACACACACACACATATATATATATATATACATACATTCTGAAGAAGCTCTTCTATCAAATAAGAGCGAAAGCTTAATTGAACAGTTTAGTGTCCGTGTCTTCATTTCAACGCATTTATTTTTTTCCTCACTTTTAGAAGTTTACATTTTAGATGCTTGATTTCTTCTTTAAAGCGGTATTTCATTTATATATATATATATATATATATATACCACATACAAACATATATATATATATATATATATATATATATATATATATATATATATAGATATATGTGTGTGTGTATATATATATATATATATATATATAAATATATATAAATAATATATATATATATATATATATATATACATATATATATATATATATATATACATTTATATATAGATTCAGATATATACATACATACATATATATATATATATATATATATATATATATATATATATATATATATATGCATACATGTCCCAAAATGCCCATACAAACATATGCTGCTGATAGACCACCCACAACTGGGGCAACATGCACAGTTGGATACAAAAGCAGCCATGACACTCACATCTGCCCCCCCCGCCCCACAGTCCAAATTAATAAGTCAACAGTACACTGCTAAAAAGTCATGAAAGGCCATACACAATGGCCAGACATACAACAATCTCTTAGCAAAATAAATAAAATGTCTGAACATAGCAAAGAAAAATACAACCAGCCAGTAATTCATACATTTTTATTATACTCTGATGTCTTGGCCAAAGCCTTCAAGGAGTAAACATCACCAGAAATACATGCCTTAATCCCAAGAAGCAATTAACACCTAATTACATAATTAAATACACAGCCTCCCATTACACTTGTCATTTAACCCCCTACGGGATAAAGTATCACAGTTAATATTAATACATTGAAGCCTGTACATAACAATTGTCCTTTTACGAATGTATCATCACACTGAGGAACACACGTTTTCAGAAACAGTACCTTGAGACCCACTGCTGTTCCCATGGTGTGATTTATTCAAATGTACAGTTATAGAACTTACATATTTCTTAGCAGTAATACATCTGACATGTTCTAGCAGCCTAGTTTGAAAACATGCGTTACTTTCCCCCACATAAAATATGTTACAAGGTCATCCAAGAGCATTCCCTATACACCTACCTCTGGAATGTACAGACATCAACATGTTTCCCAGCCATTCCCCTCAGCAGGAATTACAGCAGTAAATAATGATAGACCAGTATACCTATCCACCTAGTACTGTATGACATCTGGACAAAGCCTGACATAATTCGTGGGCAGAAGCCCAAATACACGGCCATACATGAAATATTGCTGTTATACACTGAGAATGTTGCTGGTGTTAAAGGGTTTGTTTTAACATATCTTTTCTGAGGGATAAAAAGTCAGAAAAAAACAATGGGTGTTACCATCTACATAATCCAATCACCATAGTATGCTACTGATTTGCCAAGGACAACACCTGTCTGGGGAACAGCCCATACATAACAGGCTAACCTGTGGCCATTATGTGGATGACCCTAAAGTTGAGAGCAATGCAGAGACAGAAATTTGTCAGACTGAAAGCCATGCAAAAGTTGCATGTGAAGACAAACCCTGTTAAACTAGCAGTATTCCTAACATATTACAGCAATACTCACATTCTGCTCCTATGTCCTGTACCTTCCCCACCATTTAGTTGGCTTGTCTCCACAGGACTTGTTGTAAGAGGTAATAGTCCACACAACTCCATGATGTCTTCCACAGAAGTAAGTGCAATGGCCAATGCCCACATGGAGTACTCATTTAAAGGAGTGTTGCCATGACATTGGCTATTGGAAGAACTACACAGCTGCTCTGCATGCAATTAGCAAGTGGGAAACTCCAATAGGTGCACAGGCCATCACCTGGTCATGAGCATCACCTACAAAAGCCATGCTGCCACCTATTCAAATCAGTTCTATCTCTGTAGTGCACAACGAGAGAGAGGGAAATAAATGAGACATAAAGTGTAAAAAACAAGAAAGATAAAAGGTAAGTGGAACATGTAAGCAAGTAATTGAATCTAGTACTTGGTCTATAATAATGGGAAATATGGTTTGGAGGAATATATGTCCCAGCAAGACATGCTGTACTAATGTCCTACTAAACAGCTCCTATGGCCATAGCATCTGGCCCTCTCTGCAGTGGGAGATATGTGGGTAAAGGAACGATGAATTTATTACTGTCACAGATTTAGTGCTTTCGTCCGCTCAGTGTCTGGACTTCTTCAGAATAAAAACACAGCACATGCCCAAACACTATAAAGAGCTCAAAAGACACACCCCATATTCCCAATTAATGAGTAAAGCAATATGCAGTCAACTAAAACAATTATGGAACTCACAAGATAGTAAAAACATTGATGTTTAATACTGAATGCATCAAAATAAAAAACATGAACACTAATTAATAATGACATGTCAACTATAATGCTAGCATAGATTTCAACTTTAAATAACTTGAGATAGAAATTACATCATTTAGTCCTGGATGTCACCCAGCATTAACTCTAAGTTGCCACTTTAACTCAAGGAATTCTAAAATGGTGTCATTGGGACCCCCCAGGGTCCTGGGTCAAACCTTCTGTGACAATGAATTTGAAGGAATGTGTAAGATACATTTTGGTGACCAGATGGCTTAGTGGTTAAGGTCTTCGCCTCCAATGCACAAGGTACAAGGTTCGATCTTGACCTCCAATGAATGCCTGTGGCAATTGCAATCAATGTGGGTTTATTAATGATAGTACCACTTTCCAGCAGCCCATGACAGGGCAGATATTTACTTTCATGACAGGGACCAATTGTAAGTCTAAGAATTTAGTCTACCTTGCACTCTGTTCCGCTTTACATTGGTAAAACCAACAGGCAATTCAGAGAGAGGATCAGGGAGCATTGCTATAAAATGAGAGTGAAAGACCCCAACAATGCATTAGCTAGACATCAGATGTCAACCAATGAGCAACATAAATTCACGTTCCTAGCTATACAACATATTCAAACTAATATTAGAGGGGGGGATGTTGAGAATTATACACTGGAAATGGAGCTAAGGTGGATTCTACGATGTAGAGCGGAATCTTACCCTGGCCTCAATGACAAGGTCAGTATCCATCCCATGTTGAAGAAAAGGAGATTAAAGAGGCGCTGACATCAATGCATCTTCCTATTGTTGAGGTTTGTCAGAGGAATAGATTATGTACATATTTTTATGAATGTACCTCTATGTACATACATAATTGCACTTTTCTAGTATATTTCTCTTTTGTATTTTGTGTATAAGTATATTTTATTTTGTGAATGTTTTAGAATCACAAGTGTTTTATATCTGTGAGTTTTTTAAACTACATATGCAATGTATTTTAACTAAGCAAGAGTGTTAGGCTTCAGGGCCTCTTTAAATATTTCATTACGTGGTGATTGAATAATTGTTTAGATCTGTGTAATAGTATTTAAATGACTGTGGTGTTAGATGGTTTGTTACAGTCTGAGGAAGCCAAGCATGGTGAAAGCGCTTACTGAGCCTATGTTGTGTGAATAAAGAACGTTCCTACTACCATCGTTGTTATCGCATTTTTGTCGAGCTATGGACTTTTAATCTGCTGCTTTTCTGCACATTTTTGTTGCTGGTACTCTCTTGGCGACATTGTGGGATTTGGGTAATGGTGAGATAGTTCTCAGGCCCTCACGTTCCGTTTATGACTTTTTATACATTTTTTGCTATTGGAACGTGTTGCTTCAGCGTATATCTATTCTTTCTCATTTTATGTACTGTACCTTGCTTATACGCTGAGGATATGGCCTGCACCGCTGGAGGAGATGAAATAGAGTTAGCGTATGTTCCTGATGCTAACAGTACCGAAAAAGGAAGCTAGACAGGTTCGCAGAGTGTGTTGCTGGAAGTGAGAATTTTTGTTGCTGTTTGAGCCAGATGCTACGCTGGGATCGAAGGAGATAACCGAGGAAATAATGGAGTTAGCTGAACAATTGGAATTGTTGGAGATGAATTTTGTTAAGCTTAAGAGGTTGCAGTTACAACGGCACCATTTTGAGGCGTGCCTGAAAAAGATCATTCCCAGGGACTGAGAGTGTTGAAGATGCCCAGCTCAGGTAACAATTTTCCGGACCTTTTACTTAAATGGCAGAAGCTCAATATGGAATTGAGCTTTAGCTATATGAAATTATTAATAGAATACCATCTACCTGAAGAACTGGCATTACGTGAAGATGTTACAAAGATGTATGAATCTATCACTCGGAAGTTTACATTGGCTAGGGCGACGCTAGGAGTCGATAGATTAATGGACAATGTCTCACTGTTTGAGAAAAGACTTTTAGACCAAAAGAAACAGAAAATTGAAAGGGACACCTATGACTTTACTAACGGCCAAATATTTGTTTGGCCGAGGACTATGCATAGTAAGACCGATAAGAGGGTCCAGGCGAGTGGAGCTAATGAGACTAGCTCTGTTCCTAATACAGTTGAGCATGTGATTCATAACAACGATTTAGTCTATGCTACACAAAGTAAACAGGGTTGTATCGGGACTGTTAATAGTGAAGTGATGGATAATGAGAATAATATCCTTGCTTCAGATAACTCTGAGAGTGTGAATTTATATCCGTCTGTTGTTACGATTAATAAGAAAAGTAATAATGATAACAGTGTGAATGAAACATTAACAACTAATAAACAGGATGTAGGTAATGTTCAAACTAATAATGTCAATCAGCCTGTGTTGAGGAGGAAAATTATAGAATATAGAAAGATTGATGATGTCAACAGTAGGGATACCTTTCCGATACAGTCACCCGATTCAGGGGAGAGGGGGAGGACGCTCCATGAGCAGGGGCCATCAAAACGGAAGGTTATGGACACAGAGTCAGCAGGTCCAACCATAAAGAAGATGTGGAGCAGAAAGGGGAATCAATTATAATAAATCTGTCTAATAGGGTACTGAGTTCAGATGAAGAAATTGTATTGAATAAGGGATTGACATTCATTCCTACTAGAAGGAGTGATATTACTGACACATTGATTGACATTAGGATGTTTGTTAGAAACATCCAGCTAAGATTACAATTTGGGAACTCGGATGATAATAGTTCCAGTGTGAATAGTTTCAAGCCTACCAGTACATATGTTCCAGTATTACATCCTGTATTAGAGACATATGGCAGGTTAGTGGAGCATGACCTATATGAATATTATAGTGACAACTATGGTAGAAAGAGGAAAGGTAGATACAACATGACCTTTACCCAAAGACAAGCATTAAATAGTCTAAGAAATGATGACTCCATAATCATTGCCCCTGCAGATAAGGGAGGTCCGATTGTGATTATGGATGCTGTGGTATATAGGGACACTGTACGCCAGATGTTGAGCGACACCTCGTTCTATAGTAAGTTGAATATGGAGCAAGTGATGATGAAAGTGTTTCGTGTATATGACACTATTGATGATTTACTCAAGAGTGACATTATAGATAAGAATATATCCAAGTTTTTAAGGGTCAATGATCCCTTAATACCTGTACTGAAAGGCCTCCCCAAGGTCCATAAGAACCGGATGAAACCCTCCATGAGGCCCATTGTCTCTGGAGAGGGCTGGTTGATTTAAACCATTTTCACTTTATGTGGAAAAATATTTAAGACCTGTCATAAATTCTAACGATGTTATCTTGAGAGACAGTAAAGAGTTTCTTGTTAGTTTGTATGAACATGTTAGCAGATTGGATGAGAACAGTGATTATTATCTGGTCACATTTGATGTCACCAGTCTTTTCACGGTCATTCAATGATTGTGGTGTAGAATATGTGCAAAGTTATTTGAAGAAATATTCTAATATGGAAGCATATGATTGAATTATTGGCGTTATTTCTTGAAGTCATCCTGGAAAACAATGTTTTTCTGTTTGATGAAGAGCTGTATCTGCAAAGGATGGCGAGCTATGGGCACATCCTGTGGCTTATTGGGAGAGGGAGGTATTACTACCTAACACGCTATGTCAACAGAATGTTAGATTCTATAAGAGATTCGCCGATGACCTCTTTTTATATGGGAGGGACTGAAGTAGAACTATTAGAATTTGCAGCTTTCATGAACAATACAACCCATTTTTTGAAATTTACTATGACTTACTCCAGGGATAAGTTATCATTCCTGGATGTAGATTTAATCAGATTACAGAATGGTATGTTGAATACAGCTGTTCATAGAAAGAGCTGTTATAAGAACACCTTATTGCATAGAACGAGTATGCATCCCCTTCACGTTTTCAATAACGTAATGAGAGGTCAAGCAATGAGAGCGTCTCGCTTGAATCCGTTAGATGAAGGTTATCATGGAGAGATTTCGAGTTTGAGAAGCAGGTTAATAGCCAGATCATATAATAGTGTTGAAGTGGATAAAGTTATAAAAGAAACTGGAGGTTTAAGGACTACTGCAGCCCGACCATATTTCTCTGATAACACTTGGAGTAATGAGGTTAGAAAAAATGTGTGTATGCATGGGCATAGAAATACTAGTGTTACTTTACCTATTTTTTATACTCAAGATGCCTATAATGTGAAGGGTATTATTGAGAAACATTGGGCAGTATTATGTGTTGATAATGAGATCAAGGATTTGGTTGGACCGAAACCAAGGTACATGTACAAAAATAAGAAGAATTTGAAAGAGATTCTCTGCCATAAAAGTGGCACCGGATATTCCCATTTGGTGTATAATACCAGCGCCTGTGGCAATTGCAATCAATGTGGGTTTATTAATGATAGTACCACTTTCCAGCAGCCCATGACAGGGCAGATATTTACTTTCATGACAGGGACCAATTGTAAGTCTAAGAATTTAGTCTACCTTGCACTCTGTTCCGCCTGTAATGGTGCTTTACATTGGTAAAACCAACAGGCAATTCAGAGAGAGGATCAGGAGCATTGCTATAAAATGAGAGTGAAAGACCCCAACAATGCATTAGCTAGACATCAGATGTCAACCAATGAGCAACATAAATTCACGTTCCTAGCTATACAACATATTCAAACTAATATTAGAGGGGGGGATGTTGAGAATTATACACTGGAAATGGAGCTAAGGTGGATTCTGATGTAGAGCGGAATCTTACCCTGGCCTCAATGACAAGGTCAGTATCCATCCCATGTTGAAGAAAAGGAGATTAAAGAGCTGACATCAATGCATCTTCCTATTGTTGAGGTTTGTCAGAGGAATAGATTATGTACATATTTTTATGAATGTACCTCTATGTACATACATAATTGCACTTTTCTAGTATATTTCTTTGTATTTTGTGTATAAGTATATTTTATTTTGTGAATGTTTTAGAATCACAAGTGTTTTATATCTGTGAGTTTTTAAACTACATATGCAATGTATTTTAACTAAGCAAGAGTGTTAGGCTTCAGGGCCTCTTTAAATATTTCATTACGTGGTGATTGAATAATTGTTTAGATCTGTGTAATAGTATTTAAATGACTGTGGTGTTAGATGGTTTGTTACAGTCTGAGGAAGCCAAGCATGGTGAAAGCGCTTACTGAGCCTATGTTGTGTAAATAAAGAACGTTCCTACTACCATCGTTGTTATCGCATTTTTGTCGAGCTATGGACTTTTAATCTGCTGCTTTTCTGCACATTTTTGTTGCTGGTACTCTCTTGGCGACATTGTTGGATTTTGGTAATTGAGATAGTTCTCAGGCCCTCACGTTCCGTTTATGACTTTGATTTTTTATACATTTTTTGCTATTGGAACGTGTTGCTTCAGCGTATATCTATTCTTTCTCATTTCCGACGAATGCCTGTTTGGAGTTTGCATGTTCTCTCTGTGTCTCTGTGGGCTTTCTCCCATGTTCGAAAAATATGCTGAGTGTTTCCATCTCAAACTCACCAATGAATGGAGCTGTGGGCAGCAGCACAAACTCTACATGATGCCCAATGGGGGGAAGAGTTGTAAAAAGACCAACCGCTTTGGGCATCTATTGTGGTGCGCAGTATCCTCAAGATAGGAGAAAACAGATCACAAACTGCACGCCATGGCAGGGATAGCCACTTGACGGTGTAAAATATGGCTCTAGGTGATTTGGTCATGTTGACTGTCACCAAAAAATGGGCATGGGTAGTTACCGGTGGTAAGTGAGTTGAGGAAGCGGCCTACTCTCTGACCCATGCCAGGGACCCATGCTAACAGTGGGAGGGGTATATGTACCCCTATTGGCCAGTGTGTGCCCGCCATAAAAAGCCCAGCAGCCCTGGGTCAATAGGCTACTGGCTGGCCGGTGTCTAGTTGCCCAGCCTGGGTTACCTGGGATAGCTCTGTTGAGTGAAAGCTGGACATAAAACCAACCAACCTGCCAAACATGAACTAAGAATTGCTATGCTTAATGTAGGTTCACTGACAGGACGCAGCTTAGAAGTGGATGACATGATGATACGGAGGAGGCTGGACATCCTATGTATCCAAGAGATGAGATGGAAGGGCAGTGCAACAAAGCCACTTGGCTTGGGATCCAGACTCTACTACTCAGGTGGTGGACAGGCTAGATATGGTGTAGGAATTGTGGTGAGACAGAGGCTTCAGAAGTCAGTGAGGGATATCATCAGAATTAATGACAGACTCATGGCAATCAGACTCCAGTGTAATGATAGGACAGTATTCATAATCTCAGCCTATGCCCCACAGCAGGGCTGTGATAGTGAGGAAAAGAGTGCATTCAGACAGCAGTTGCAGGACTTACTAGATAAAGCAGGACAACATGAATTGGTGTTGATAATGGGTGACTTAAATGCACATATCGGGACAGACAGAACAGGATATGAGGACTGCCTGGGTCCACATGGGTGGAGCAATAGGAATAAAGAAGGAGAAGCCATTCTAGACTTCTGTCTAGCAAATGGCTTGATAGTAGCCAACACATGGTTCAGAAAGAGAGACAGTCACAAGATCAAATACAAGAGTAGCCAACATGCAACTCAGGTAGACTTCCTCCTAGTAAGGAAAAGGCACTGGGGTAGAATCCATGATTGCAAAGTCATCCCTAGTGAAACAGTCGGTTCACAGCATAAACCAGTAGTTGCCACAATCAGCTGCAAGCAGTGGTCAGAGAAGGCTCTAAGGTCAACAGAGACCAGGCTGAAGACCTGGAAGTTGACTGGAGAGAAAGTACAGCAGTTCAAGGAATTACTCAGGGCTCTAGCACCCCAAGAAGAGGAGAAAATAGGTGGAGTTGAAGAAGAGTGGCAGCCTAAAACAGCATGTGTTAGGACTACAGAAAAGATATGTGGCCGAGCCAGCTATGGAAATAAGGTACATAAGAAAAGCTGGTGGTGGAATGCAGAAGTGCAGGAAGTAATCAAAAAATAAGGAGTGCAGGAAGAAGTGGGAGATTGAAAAGACTGACCAAGCTAGGAAGGACTACTGGTTGGCTAACAAAGAAACTAAGAAAGAAGTTGCAATAGCAAAGAATAAGGCATCAGAGGCACTCTATCAGCTTCCGGAAAGTGACTCAGTAAGGCACACAAAGAAACTATACCAGGTTGCAAGGCAAAGACAGAAAGATAAAGAAGATAGTCAGACACCCTTCATAAGGGATTCCAGCAACAACCTGCTTACCAGCCCACAGGACATCAAAGGCAGATGGAAGGAGTATTTCCAGCAGCTTCTGAATGAAGAAAACCCCACAGAAGCGGTACTGCCCCGGAAACAGCCTACAATGAGAGTAGAAGAGGAGCCCAGCTTAGAAGAAGTAAGAGCAGCACTAAGGAAAATGAAGTCAGGGAAAGCAGCAGGCTCAGATGAGGTCACAGCAGATATGATAAAGATGCTGGGTGAGCTAGGGGAGAAATGGCTCCTGAGGGTACTAATTGCAGTGTGGAGAGAAAGGTGTATTCCAGATGACTGGAGAATAAGCATACTCGTGCCAGTGTACAAGAGCAAAAGGGACATCCACAACTAACTGTGGACAGTACAGAGGCATCAAACTCCTACCACATTGCATGAAAGTTCTGGAGAGGGTGATTGATAAACGGATATGCAGAATAGTAGAATGTAAGATGGGAGATGAACAGTTCGGATTCAGATCAGGATGCGGCACAACTGACCCGATGTTTGCATTGAGACAGATACTTGAGAAGAAATTAGAGAAGAGGAGAGAGTCAAACTGGGCTTTCCTAGACTTGGAGAAAGCATATGACAAGGTCCAAAGAAAGCTGATCTGGGCAGTACTGCGGTGGTTTGAAGTCCCAGAAACACTGGTAGAATTGGTACAAGCTATGTACAAGGACCCAGTGACTCAAGTACGAACAGTGTTTGGCCTCACTGAGGGGTTCCCAGTGGGAGTGGGTGTACACCAGGGTTCAGCTCTGAGCCCACTGCTGTTCATACTGGTAATGGACTACATCAGCAAACAGGTTGGAGGGGTCAGAGCAACAAAGCTGCTGTATGCAGACAATGTGGCAGTACAGGCAGACTCTGATCTAGAACTTCAGCAAAGGATAGGAGAATGGAATGCAAATCTGAAGGCACATGGGATGAAACTAAGCACAGATAAGACAGTGGTAATGGCAGCAGATTGGGGAAATCAGAAGAAGCTGAGAATAGAGATAGATGGGAAGGTAGTGGAACAGGTAAACAGCTTCAAGTATCTGGGAGGGGTATGGCTGGGAAACATGTTGATGTCTGTACATTCCAGAGGTAGGTGTATAGGGAATGCTCTTGGATGACCTTGTAACATATTTTATGTGGGGGAAAGTAACGGATGTTTTCAAACTAGGCTGGGCTTTTTATGGCGGGCACACACTGGCCAATAGGGGCACATATACCCCTCCCACTGTTAGCATGGGTCCCTGGCATGGGTCAGAGAGTAGGCCGCGTCCTCAACTCACTTACCACCGGTAACTACCCATGCCCATTTTTTGGTGACAGTCAACATGACCGAATCACCTAGAGCCATATTTTACACCGTCAAGTGACTAGCCCTGCCATGGCGTGCAGTTTGTGATCTGGTTTCTCCTATCTTGAGGATACTGTGCACCACAATAGATGCCCAAAGCGGTTGGTCTTTTTACAACTCTTCCCCCCATTGGGCATCATGTAGAGTCTGTGCTGCTGCCCACAGCTCCATTCATTGGTGAGTTTGAGATGGAAACACTCAGCATGTTTTTTGAACATGGGAGAAAGCCCACAGAGACACAGAGAGAACATGCAAACTCCAAACAGGCATTAGTCGGAGGTCAAGATTGAACCTTGTACCTTGTGCATTGGAGGCGAAGACCTTAACCACTAAGCCATCTGGTCACCAAAATGTATCTTACACATTCCTTCAAATTCATTGTCACAGAAGGTTTGACCCAGGACCCTGGGGGGTTCCAATGACACCATTTTAGAATTCCTTGAGTTAAAGTGAGGAGAAGGGTAGACTGAATGAAGAGGTCAAAGCTAGAATCAGAGGGGCTGCAGCCAACTGGCATAGAGTATCAGGTGTAGTATATGACAGAGTAATGCTAAAGAAGCTGAAAAGTAAGGTGTACAAGACAGTGGTGCGACCAGTACTACTGTATGGTACAGAAACCTGGGCAGTAAAGGCAGAACAGTTGAAGAAGCTAGAGGTGATGGAAATGAAGTGCCTGAGAAAGGTGGTAGGATTCACACTGCGGGACAGGCGAAGAAATGAGGACATAAGAGCAAAAAGCCGTCCAAAGTAGCTCAAAGATCAAAGAAAACAGATTACGATGGTATGGGCACATGTGTAGAAAAGCAGAAGACAATCTGGTGAGGGAGATTTGGGACAGATAGGAAGAAGGTAAGAGGAAGCGAGGGTGTCCAACAAAGAGGTGGATGGACTGTGTGAAAGAAGATCTGCGACAGTCAGGCATGAGTGTTGAAGAAGGCAGGAGAGTGGCACTGAATCGAGAGAGTTGGCGACAGTTAATATGATACCCCGACCCCATGTAAATGGGAAAAAGGGGATGATGATGATGTAAGATACATTTTGATATGTCTGAAAAGGGCATTTTGTTCATCCTTCTTCTTGATGTCATAACCATGTTGATAAACATGACATCTGAAGTGCCTGATAGTCTTACCTATATAAAAACAGGTACAGTCATTACAGACTGCAGCATATACCCCCCCCCCTTACTGTCACAATTGAATTTCTTTTATAACTTAATCATTCCATATCCATGTATGAAAACTGCTGCACCCTCCAACATCACTTTACTTTGGGTGCAGTGTCCACATTTACTCATTTTACCTTTATTGGAACTCCCCATACTCCTTTCAATCATAGTTTTTAAACAAGCCTCTTTCTTGTATACTATGTTTGGCCTTTCACCTAATTAACTGGCAACCTCCGGGTCATGTTTGAAAATAGACCAAAATTTTCCAATGACAATTTAATTTTCCTGAAATGTCCATTGTAAGGCAAAACCAAAGCTTTGCTGTAATCAACATTACCTTTGTCATGTACATCTTGACTAACTGTAGGTATACTAGTGAAACCCAAAAGGGGCTTGTAAAACCCACCCTGTCTCTTTCTCTTCACTTCATCAAATATTTAATTTAAGAAATCTTGGGGGTAACCTCTTCTGTGGAACATGTCAAATAATTTAGTGCATTCAACCAAAAACTGGACATCCTCACTAACCATCCTGGCAAGTCTCACACATTGCCCCTTAACAATGGACTTTTCCTGCCAGCTCTGGAAATGCAAATAAGAGTTTGAATGAGAGGTTTTCCTATACAAGTTGGACTCAAATTTCTTGTCAACCCTATTCTTAGTCAAGGTTACATCTAAATAGTTGACTTGCTCTAGATCCACAGTCATGGTGAACTCCAAGAAATCAGTGGCTGAGTTTTGAAACTGGAGAAATGTAGTCAACTTGTCAACTGAATCCACCCAAAAAATTATGATGTCATCTATAAAGTGTCTATACAGACATCAACAATCCTTGAATTCTGATGTGAATAACACACTGGTTTCCAAATAAGCTATGACTACGTTGGCAAACGATGGTGTGCATGCCCATGGCAACACCATTGATCTATCTAAATAATTGCCCTTCAAAACTGATGAAATTGTTCTTGAGGACAATTTCCATGAGTGAACTCAAAGTGACACTATTGTCATTCCCTATCTCAGTGTGTAAATTCAAATATTCATAAAACCAATCTATCCCTCTTTCATGTGGGATAGTGGTGTACATGTTTTTAACATCAATACACACAAAAACTAAGTCATTGTTGTACAATCCATCCGTCATCCCATTCAAAAAGTCCCAGGAGTCCTTCAATAATGGAGAATAATCAATAAAGATGTTCTTTAATGCTTGGTCGAAGTTTTCATACATGGATATGGAATGATTAAGTTATAAAAGAAATTCAATTGTGACAGTAAGGGGGCGGTATATGCTGCAGTCTGTAATGACTGTACCTGTTTTTATATAGGTAAGACTATCAGGCACTTCAGATATTGTATGTATCAACATGGTTATGACATTAAGACGAAGGACGAATGAAATGCTCTTTTCAGACATATCAAAATGTATCTTACACATTCCTTCAAATTCATTGTCACAGAAGGTTTGACCCAGGACCCTGGTGGAGTCCTACTGACACCATTTTAAAATTCCTTGAGTTAAAGTGGCAACTTAGAGTTAATGCTGGATGACATCCAGGACTAAATGATGTAATTTATTTAAAGCTGAAATCTATGCCAGCATTATAGCTGACATGTCATTATTAATTAGTGTTCATGTTTTTTATTTTGATGCATTGGTTTTCTGCATTAACCATCATTGTTTTTACTATCTAGTGATTTGAATAATTGCTTTAGTTGATCAGCAGTATGGTTTCATGCCAGGAAAACACTACATATGCGATGTTTGCTTTGAGAGTGTTGATGGAGAAGTACAGAGAATGTCAGAAGGAGTTGCATTGTGTCTGTGGATTTAGAGAAAGCATATGACAGGGTACCTAGAGAGGAGTTGTGGTATTGTATGAGGAAGTCGGGAGTGTCAGAGAAGTATGTAAGATTGGTACAGGATATGTACGAGGGTAGTGTGACAGTGGTGAGGTCTGCAGTGGGAGTGATGGATGCGTTTAAGGTGGAGGTGGGATTACATCAAGGTTCAGCTCTGAGCCCTTTCTTATTTGTAATGGTGATGGACAGGTTGACAGACAAGATCAGACAGGAATCCCCGTGGACTATGATGTTTGCAGATGACATTGTTATCTGTAGTGAGAGTAAGGAACAGGTGGAGGAGACCCTGGAGAGGTGGAGATATGCTCTAGAGAGAAGAGGAATGAAGGTCAGCAGGACTAAGACAGAATATATGTGTGTGAATGAGAGGGAGGATAGAGGAATGGTGAGGATGCAGGGAGTAGAGGTGATGAAGGTGGATGAGTTTAAATACTTGGGATCAACAGTTCAGAGTAATGGTGAGTGTGGAAAAGAGGTGAAGAAGAGAGTACAGGCAGGATGGAGTGGGTGGAGAAGAGTGTCAGGAGTGATTTGTGACAGACAAGTACCAGTAAGTGTGAAAGGGAAGTTCTACAAGAGGTAGTGAGACCAGCTATGTTATATGGGTTGGAGACAGTGGCATTGGCAAAATGGCAGGAGTCAGAGCTTGATGTGGCAGAGTTGAAGATGTTAAGATTTGCACTGGGTGTGACGAGGATGGACAGGATTAGGAATACGTATATTAGAGGGTCAGTCCAGGTTGGAAGGTTTGGAGACAAAGCCAGAGAGGCAAGATTACATTGGTTTGGACATGTGCTGAGGAGGGATGCAGAGTATATTGGGAAAAAGATGCTAAAGATGAAGCTGCCAGGTAACAGGAAAGGAGGAAGGCCTAAGATAAGGTTTATGGATGTGGTGAGAGAGGACATGCAGGTGGTTGGTGTGACAGAGCAAGATGCAGAGGACAGGAAGAAATGGAAACAGTTGATCTGCTGTGGCGAACCCTGAAGGGAGCAGCCAAAAGAAGAAGAAGAAAGGAGGAGTTTTAGTTGAATGCAAATTGCTTTAATCATTAATTGGGAATATGGGGTGTGTCTTTTGACCTCTTTTTAGCATTTGGGCATGTGCTGTGTTTTTTTCTGAAGAAGTCCAGACATTGAGTGGACGAAAGTGCTAAATCTGTGACAGTATTAAATTCAGTGTTCCTTTATCCACAGTGGTTGTTTGTTTTAGTTGGTGCTGTTCTTTTCATTGTTTGTGTGCAGTGAGAGATATCACAGACATATCTCTCAACTGTACAGATCCTCACAGAATGTCCACGTTTTACCATCATCTATTTTTGTCTGTTCCTCCCGAGATCCGTACTTTACTGGCAAATAGCTGAGGATTGAAGTCATCAGGTAATGACAAACACTTGAGTTTGAGCCTCCACATCCTTAAGAATACTCACTGTAATGCTAAATGTATCTTTCTACAAACTTCCTATGTTTGTAGCAGGTATATTTAAAGTCTGTCCTTATTTATCCCCCCATCATTTTAGGCATTGTCCAGATGTGATGCTCTGAGAGGTTGTGAGGTGGGAACACAGCTCATGAGCCTGACCTACCTATGAAAGAACAGATCACATATGACAACTGCAGGGGTGTCTGTCAAACAGTTGTGACTGTTTCACTTCTAGGCCAGTTAATGAGATGTTTTCCATATCCATGTTACCTGTGATTATGAGTATGACACATCTTTGCCTTGTAAAGCTAATACACCTATAGAGGGCGTGTGCATAGTAGAGTACTGCTGCAGATGTGTGTTGAACTGCATGTGATATATTGACTTAATAACATTAAACTGTACAGTGTTCTGCTGGACAATAAGCACATTTGTGATTGATATCTGTAGTCACATGCACATATACCTGTGTTATGTCAGCCAAACCATTGGCAGGTCTGTGAGCAATGGCATTGTAACATAATAGCCTACTTATGACTGTTGGACATCCTCCAGGTTATCACAGTGATGCCAAACACTACTGTGTAATCAACCTACTATTGTATGGTGCAGCTATATTAATACAGTATCAATACTGATATCCCCTTTGACACCCATTTATGTGTGCCATTGTCCAAACGTACTGCTGTAACAGGTTGAGAAGTATGACTGAGCAGGAAGACTATGAATAGAGTGTGCCATACTTACATTCAGTAGAACTATATACCAGGTATCCCCTGAGCACATGTATGTATGCATATGTTCAACTGGAAGGCACAGAACTAATCACATGGGTTTCAAGCAACCACGTACATAGGTTATGCATGTTGCACATGTGTGTGTTATATTGGTGTCAGTGCATACAACAGATATATATGTGTGGACAGCTACTGGTGGTTGCATTGCCCTGACACTGATGTGGGTACTGGAGTAGGTATGATTATCAGGTATTAATCAGAGAAGTGTCCACCTGTGTTATGAGCCTCTGTCCATGCCTACCATGGCCAGCTATATCAATACCTATATACAGTGGATATCACAAATGCACACACCCCTGTTGGAATGCCAGGTTTGTGTGCTGTATGGCAATCAGACTACAAATGATTATGTTATAATGTTTCTCATCTTGAATGTGACCCCTAACCTGTCCAAATCCATTGCAATACAATCAAAGGTGTTCCTAGGAAGGTGAGCAACTATTGCCAAGTGAAGATGTGCCACGATGTTAGAGTCCAGACCAAGAAGGATGAATGCTGTAACCATCTCAAGAGTTGCATACACAAGTTTAAGGGTGTGCACACTCATTCAACTGGCTTATTGTACTGAGTATTATTTCCATATGTTTTCAAAAACCAGATTGTTATGTTTTCAATTGAACTGTACAGGCTATAGGTCACACTACAGGTGGGAATTGTTATGAAATGAGTTATTGTGGTGTCATGTTCCTATTGCACAAATACCAAGCAGTGTATCAGGAGTGTGTACCCTTAATATCCACTGTAGCTATATGGACACAGCAGTACCTGACCTCTATATCCAGCCTACACCAAGGTATAGTAATCTCCTTTGGTGGACAGCAGCAATACACAAACCACATAATAGGTTGCTACATTGGATGTACATGGACACATAGGTGCAGACAACAACTTTAAAGCAAGTCCATCTATATTTGAGCAAGCAGATAACTTCACAGGTGACATCCTGTAAGGCTGACTATGACTATGAATCAAACATATTCACACCACCAAGGACAATTGCAACCGTGTCTCCACATATGTTGTAAGCCTCAGATGAAACCTCACAATTCAATCTGTACTGGGGGTAAAGAACACCTCATACACACATGCCATGGATATAGGCAACCTGCATCACATAGGTTAGGTGGGAACATTGCTACCCTGTCCACCCCATTCGTACATGGAGATATGCAAATCAACTACACTCCTCCCCACAGCAATGGTGGGCATGTACTTATTGCCTACTGATGGCAACAACAACATATCTCCATGGGGCATACTAACATCAGTGTCTGCCTCCTACATGAACTCAGGCATGTGCTCAGAGCTCCATCACACACCACAGTCAAACACAGACCTACCACCATACACACACCATCCACATGGAAGATAACCACTGTCAACCCTCTACACAGAAATGAATGGAGGATAGAGGATTATACAGTCAAGTGTCCAACAGTGGTGGGAATAAGATAGCTCTAGGACAGGCATGTAATGCAAGCTGCTATAGCCATAATAGCTTGGAGGTTTCCGGGGTAGTCTGGATTTTTTGCAAGTAATATTCACTGTTAATGTACATTTTAACAACCATATGAGGTCCTGTGACTTTTTCCTGTTCATGTCTTCCAGGTAGCATGCAGAGTACTCGTCTACCAGCATTCTTTGTTGGGGGAACAGACATCATTACCCAGTATGTGATTGGACATTATGCCCTGTCATGTGGATGGAGAGCAGAAGATGTATGGGAGAGGACTGCCCTGTGGAACAGTGTGGCCCACAGGGTAAATGATGCCGGACTGCACAGCAGAACTTACATGGATGTACAGCATCAGACCACCAACATCAAATGCCATGCCCATCAATGGGCTGCTGCTGTAGCAAGGGACCAGCTAGACACAGGTGGGGGCCCAGCCATCCAGCCCCCACTGATACTCACCGAGAAGCTCCTCACCACACTTGGCCCACACACTGAATGCACAAGCCATGACGCTGAGAGAAGCATTGTGGAAGTGGGTTGCACACACACACACACACACACACACTGGATGAGGAACATGCAGGTAAGTGCCCAGTGGGGATTAATACACTAATGTATCAGACATACATGTATCTGTATTGCATCTACATGCATAATTCAGGTCCAATTGCAAATGTGGATGGGGTTTTCTAATGCACAGAGGCACACATCTATTGCGAGGACAGGACGCTGTGTATTATTCTGGTGGGTATTGTAGATGTGCAGACATGCTGCATCCATCCTGTACCAAGGCCACATGTGCTTCTGCTGACAATAGCACCCTCTCACAACTACCTAGAACCCTCTGGTCTGCATATGGGACAGCAGCCTGAAGCTGGTGAGTATGACATTGTTCTGTTGTTGCCTGGAAATACCCCAGGCATATGAAGCACATGCAATTTACCATGCACACACCCATCAGTCATAGCTATATTGCTTTATGTACTAGCTATATTGCTTGTTGTGGATGTTCACTTGTGCTGGGGTTAACTGTATTGCATCATAGTGGGCACCACTGGGGCCTATCTGACATGAACTCAGCATTCCTGTAGCATACCTCACAACTTGCTAGTGCCAAGACATCTGGATAGAGGCCAGCAAATTGTGCTGGACAAACGGCCTAAGGTAAGGTCATGCGTGACACATTACTGGTATACAGTGGATATAAATTATGTACACACCCATCTTAAGATGCAAGGTGTTCCTGTTACATACTAATTAGGAACACAATATGACAGTCCACACCTCTTCCAGCCTTTAATGTGATCCATAACAAGTACAGCTCACTTGTAAAACAAAGCATATGGACTCATGTATTGCACCTACAAGGCTGGCCACCTGTGAGGGCGGCAGACATCCTATCAGCATGATGTTTCAGTTATGTATGGTGCTTCATGCTGCCATGTGTGTTAGTACACTCACCATGGGCTATTTTGCTATACTATCACATACACGGGCATTGTTAAGGCACACAGACCACTTCTGACCACTTCTAGGTTTCAAACATATGGATATTCTAGACACATCTGTACAGAATACTGCACAATGGTTTAACCTGCTGCATGTGAGGCAGATGCTGTTACCACACTATATAAAGTAATGGCAGTGGGAGGTAGTCACTAGCTGTGTATGGTATACACATCAAAATGGTATAAACCACACATGATATGATCCTCACACACACACACACACACACACACACACACACACACACACACACACACACACACACACACACACACACACACACACACACACACACACGCACACACAGTTGCCAGCATTAGGATTAGAACTCCTGCCTATCTAGTTATTCCTACTATAGTGCTACACAGTTATCAGATGTGCCAAAGAGCTTATAAATTTCCACCTCTTCCAAAGGTACCTCTAAGGTGGATGACATCAACAGGTCTACTAAATTGGAGTGAAGGGAAGTGTAAAGGGTAGTATACAGTTCAAAAATGGTATGAGTCAAACAGTACATGATTCACACATACATACATACATACATACACACACACACACACACACACACACACACACACACACACACACACACACACACACACACACACACACACACACTTGCCAGTACTGGGATTAGAGCTCCTGCTTATCTAGGTAAGTCTACTATAGTGTTACACAGTTACTGCATGCACTTTAGAGCTTACTGAACTTTCACATGGCCAAGGCTGCTGATAACTGCTCAGCTGTGCTAAAGTATTACAGGTAGCAGACAGTCTGCCTTCTGTTAGACCTGTACATCATGCTAGTTCTTTCTGTCTTGCATTTCAACTAGCACTATGGCTTGGCACTTCACCAGGTTTTTGTATCATGAAGTGTGGCATACCTGGCAGCTGTCAGCATTACTCGTTCATCACAGATGTAGCCCCAGTACTTACTAGTTATGTCCACCCCACCAGGCATGTTTGAAGGGCAGTTATCTGTGCTTTCACCAATTAACCTGGTGCACTTGTCCATTCTGGGACACTGTTGCAACTGCCTCATGTACACAGCCAACCCTCCCCTCTAAACTCCAAACACTCAGACCTGTGAGGGTTACCCATATATCACCCAATGTGGACATATGCACTCTTCAGCAAAGACTGGACTAGCAGGTCAAGAGGATAAGATCAACACCTGCACCACACCATGTGGATCACATAGCTCACCATGACACCCACTTTGACAGCCATGTGATACGGTGAAAAAGCCACACATTCACCTTCCCAGAGGCACTCAATGGACATTTACCCAAACAGCATAGACCAGCAAGGCAGAAACCCCACTCAGACATCGTGACATGGCACATGCCAAGGGACACATATTTAACCTACACAGTGTGCCCCCATCCTAAGCTCCTAACGCTAACCACCTTGCACAATAGAGTGATCATGAGTAACTCAATACTGAGGCACACACATCCCACTCAATAAGTTGAATATGGAGCAGGTAATAGCCAAATATCTATCACATGACAGCATCTAACACATGACACAGCCAGTCATGTTACTCTACAACAACTACGTGCATCACTCCATATCCATGTGAATGTGAATGACTTGGGAAACACCTCCCTGGACTACATGACAGGAGACATGGTTGAACTCTCTGATTATGTGGTCCAGGCAAGTGTGACAGTAGCCCTGAGCAGTGTACTGCTGTCACCCAGAATGATGCTGCCATACTATCAAAAGATGATTGACTGCAACATTGGCTTATGTGTTATGTGTCATTCTCAGGGGATCCAGAACATCTTTGCTTGGGATGACATAATCGCCAGAATCCAATGACTTGCCACAGATGTCCTACATCTGTCACCACTGGGTTGCCAGGTACTGGCTAAGTGTATTGACACCCCTATGGTGCCTTATTAGGCAGTGTTCCTAATGTTATTACCACCATAACAGCTACACATGTATGCAATCTGAGGGATGCTACTCAACAGTGGACATCTAACTGTTAGGATGCAGTCACTCATAGCAGTCATTAGAGTGGAGGACACATGTCCACTGTGATGGAGAGGTGGTTCACAGAAGCAGACAGCAGACCTGCAGTATCAGGCTATGATGCATCCCACAGCTGTCAGTCCCAAAACATGCACCACACCACACCTCTACATGTGGTGGTGTCGCCATATTCATTATGGATAGGAAAACCTCCAGACTAGACTAGCATCCCATCATAATGCATTGGAGATACTTATGGTACAACCGCCTTGGGGTAATGGTGCTATCCAGACCATAGCCTGCTATTGGTCCCCATCTATGTCTCTAGGCAGTCAATGCACATTTCTCAACACCCTGCCATCTCTGATGGTCCAATGCAGCACTGACATAGTATGAGTCTTCAACTACCCCTCCATCACCTGGGGAATGTAGCCAATCTCCAGTACAGTGGCCCAACACTTCTGGGATTCATCATTTCCATTGCCCTAGACCAGTTCATACTGACCAATGGCAGAGGATGCAACAATCATGACATGTGTTGACCATTTAAATATGGGGCCTTTGCTTGTCCCCAGATGTCAGTCCCTGCATGGTGAGATTCACACAGGCTGTAATCAACATGGAATCCAACATGCCAGCCACATCCCCCACAAAGATAACCACCTGCAAAAACTCTCCAAAGCTGACTTTGCAGCCATGAATACAGGGGTGGATGTCCTCACTGCACCCATGGCAATGGGATGTAGCTGCATGACTGTGGAATGATACACATAGGCACTGTACAAACAGATACATGAATGCATGGTACTAGCCAGAGCCAACAGAACCCAGACACGATCCTCCAAACACTAGGAGACAATGTGATGGTCCCCTGCCATTACTGAAGTGTACATCAGAAGGAAGACACTGTTGCAAGGAAAGGTGGTGTCCCATGATTGTTGAATGAACTCCCTTATTAGCCTCAAACACAACTTTGGATCCCTTTTGGAGTCCCTGACAGGCATCTATGGCAGCAGAGATGCAGTAGAGACACTGATGACAGTCACAGCAGCCGTGATAGTTACATCAGCAACCTCCACAGCATTAAACACAAGTGCTGCGAGTCACTGCACAAAGCTAATACCTATCCTGAGACAACAGATATTGGCCACAGTCTTGGCAACACATTAAGTACCAGCTTTACCCCTCTCTCCCCACACAAGTGAAGTGCTGAGTGAATGTGTTCTCATATGCTGTATCCCATGTCTGTTATAGGCGTCTGTGTGTCACCAGGATGTGGCCCAGCAGCAAGGTCACAGTGTATGGCAGTGTGGTGACATATCCACCTTGTCATAGCAGAGTACAGTATGTGCACAGTAATTCCTGGTCTGTAACACAGTGATTGCATAGGCCTCAGATTATAGGGTTGAGGGTTGTACATAGCTACATGTTGATGTACATCTATTGTAGAATGGAGAATGGTACATGTTCTGGCTTGGACACACCTCCGATTGCTAATAACCACAACCACAGGGGATATTCATCAACCAAACACATTGGGATTAGTATTCACATACATACACACACACACACACACACACACACACACACACACACACACACACACACACACACACACACACACACACACACACACACACACACACACACACACACACACACGTCAGTACTGAGATCCATAGATTCATTGCTTCATAGGTGTGTAGTAGGTGAATGGGCTTGAAGGCTCTACAAGGCTAGCCCAAGGGAATACCTTGGCATCAGGCCACATGACAATAGTCCCTAGTGTGGCTCAGGGGTATAGTGACTGGAATGATCCCCAGAGGTGGGTATTGTATTCCCCATCCACTCATCCAGGTTTCTATTGTGTGTGGCCAGTGATGTGCACTGCTTTCCATGTATGTGATCTATATTCAATAACATGGACAGTGTCTGGGTTATGCACATGTCCCACATGCATGTTCTTTGACATGTGGAAGTGTGCTTGCGGTCTCTGGGACATATTGTGTGGACAGACTGGTATCTTCTAATGTAGCATTCCTGATCTTATTTGGTGAGACCTGGCTATGTAACTGAGGTCATGATTGCGCCTACATTGACAGTATGAAATGGGTATTCAGTGGAGTTAGTGGTGTCTGTCTATAAAAGGCATGTATATAAGGCATGGTATTCCCTTTGTGGGGTACATTTGCAGACTCTACAGTTGTTGCAGGCATCCAGTGGGGAACATGGGAAAAGGTCCGTCCATTGTACACATTTATTGGGCTACTGAGGGGATGGAACAGGGTGCCATGTCCTTTTACTTACTGGATAATACACACTCAGGAGATGTAACACATCAAAGTACTTTCTGATGTCAGTGGCACTGTTGTGGTCAACAGGCATGTAGTCCACTGCTATCACACCGTGGATACTATCTGTAAGGCAATATGCAGGGGAACTACCAATATAGTGGTTGTTACCTAGCCAAGTGTGTTTGTGTATGATACAAGAGTGGAGAGTTGTCTCTGAGTAATAGAAGGGTTGCCTATATTGTTTACTGATCCATACTGTCACATTCAGGGCTATGGATTGTCTACACCAACCTCTCCGGTGTTTGACATTTGTTGGCCCTGTAATGTGGACATTGTGACATATACTAGGTCCTCAACATAATAATTTAGTAAAACCCACACCCCCATAGATCCTGTTGTTACACAATTACACCAACCCCCACACAGGATACTGATGATACACACACGCACTTGCCAGTACTGAACTTCCAACTCCTACTTAGCTATGTATTGCTACTACAGTGCACCATATTTATCACACATTCCATGGAGCTTATTTGAGGGATGTTGTCCCAAGGTATTTCTACGTTGAGGAACATCACCAGCACTTGCAAATACTGGCATTGGGTGATATTGTGGGTGAGAGATTCCAAAAAGTATTTTACCCTACACACACATTTACATTTGCTAGGGGTGAGATTCAAACTTCTATGTAACAATCGTTTGGGACCATTATGTTATGCATTTACCATATGCACCACTGACCTTACATGTTTTTTGTCTGGAAACAGGTACTTCTAAGGTGGATGATATCTGCAGGACTGCTAAAGACAGGCACTGAGATGTGTACTGGGTGTAAATGAGGCCAAAATCTTTGAGTTTTAGACATACATATGTACACACAAAAACACTTGCCAGGGATGAGATTCAAACCCATACCTATGTAGTTATTGCTAATACATTGTTCTGCATTTTTGCATGTGCCATGGAGCTTACATGTTGGAGAGCTGTGCCAAGGTATCTTTGAAGGTGAGTGACATCAGCAGCAGTGGTAAAGGAGGGGTAAGGGAAGTGTTGTAAGTGTGAATAACCACAACATGAAGTATCTATAAGGATACACACACTCTCGCACACAAACATTCACATTTACACAGTTGCCAGGATCAGGATTGGAACTCCTACCTAACTAGTTTGCTACACTATAGTATTCCATAGTTATCGCATGTGCCACAGAGCTTATATGCTGGAGAGCTGTCCAAAGGTATCTTTGAAGGTGAGTCACATCAGCAGCAGTGCTAAAGAAGGGGTACAGGAAGTGTTTTAAGTGTAAATGACCACAAAATCAGGTTTCTACAAAGATAAACACACTCTCTCACACAAACACTCACATTTATACAGTTGTCAGGATTAGGATTGGAACTCCAACCTAACTAGTGTGCTATACTACAGTATTCCACAGTTATCACAAGTGCCACAGAGCTTATATGTTGGAGAGCTCTCCAAAGGTATCTTTGAAGGTGAGTGACATCAGCAGCGGTCACAAAGGAGGGGTACAGGAGATTTTGTGAGTGTGAATAGCCTCAATCACATTCATCTAGAAACACACACACACACACACACACACACACACACACACACACACACACACACACACACACACACACACACACACACACACACACACACACACACCTTTACATTTGACAGGACTGGGATTACAACTGCTACATGGATACCTATTTGTACTACAGTGTTACACAGTTATCAGAAGCACCACTGACACTATAGGGCTGAGGGCTAACCAAAGGCATTTCTACAGTGAATGACATCAGCACATCATGTGATATAGGCCAATGGAATGTGTAGTGGGTGGGACAGGCTTCATAATGGTGTTCTCTCTGTCACTGTCTATCTTTCTCTTCCCCATGTCTCTGTGTGTGTATGTCTGATGTATTATAATGTGTTTGCCTTAGATATGTGTGTGTATTCCTATCCAATGTGTGTGTCAATGGTATACAATTCGGTGTTTGTGCACAGACAGCTGCGAATGACCAATAACTGTAGTCCACTGTGCTGTGAAAGATGGGCTTCATTTCTCTAAGTGTAGGAGTATGCCCAGAATGACCTTCTATATTGAGTGTGTGCATCCATTCCAGGGAGGGTTGGACTCCATTTCAGGGTTTTCTATGCTACAGCTACACCTAGCAAGCTGTTTCTGAAGGATATCTGTAGGTAGGTTGCCAATATGGAGATACAATGGGCTTAACATACAGGGGATTCTCTTACTATTGCTATTTGTGCTGCTTGTGTGACACGTTTGGTTGTAGCATAGATATTCTGACATATGTATTGTTTTACACTATGATGTGTCATGTCATTGACTACTGACAGTTATCATCCTTTGCTTAGTTATTTACCAGGAAATACGAGATGAATGCTGCTGAGACCAATATTCTGAGGCATATAGACTACACATTCTGGCACACACCTGCCATTGTGAAGGGGTAGCTACAGACAATAGACTGCTGGTTCTGTGTAAATAGTGCAGCACCTTGTTAGTATGCTGGCTGGGGTTACCCTCCTTGTGCTTTTCTCAACTTCATGGAATGGCCATATCCTGCTGGTGCCATACCTCTCAGCTGTACAGGTACACCCAGGTTATCCAGAGGCAGGACTCATATATCTGGTCAGTTTATCTTCACATTGTGGTTTACAAGTGGTTTTGTGGCTATTCATTCATGGGTTTGCAGTCTGAAATAGTATGTGTGGACATTAGAGTTTCAGACTTCGCACACTGCCTGACATCCATGCTTCTACACCTGCCCTCTGTTATTCTCTCCTCCACCTAACATTATGTAAGCAATATCTCAGAGGTATCCCTATAGTTGGGCCTTTATCCCAGTAGTATGTATGGCCTGATCCACAGCCCTTGCAGTAGGACATAGGGAGGCATGCTACTGGCATCTGTCAACATGGCCTTGCATTTGTTTTCTGTTTACTGTTAGGTTGTTAGTTGGGACGCCCTGACATTCCACTAATTGGCACTATGAGTTCATAGGTACATAGGCTGGTACTAATGTAGCATCCCTAGGGCCTATACAAGCCTAGCCATAACAATTCCCTAGCTATTTCTTCCCACACTATTTACTTCCCTGGACCCTGTCTAGCAGGGCGACTTTGCCAGAGGACTGTAGGCCATTTTAGAGTGCTGCAGGCCATCTGTTACTGAATTTCCACATGGGATTGTGGGGCAGGGGGTTTGCACACCTGCAAACTTTAATATTTGAAATGACTGTACTGGTATTTCAGTTACAGTGTTGGCTTTCATTTCATATTGTATTGTGACCTGTCATGCAGACAGGAGGCATATCAGTAGAATACACGTTAGATCTTAATAGCACATAATTCAGTTTCAGACTTTTTACCCTTCAGAACTGGAATGCAACTGGCAGACCTGTTGTAGTATGTCTGTGTAGCTCTGGTGGGGGGCTGTTCACCATTGCCATCATTTGAGGGCCTTAGCCCAGCCTTTCTTCATGGTCATCTACACCTGTTCTGTTGGGTGAGGCTGGTGATGAATATGTGACCCTCACTGACATCCATGTGTGTGACCTATTGACACCCACAGTTCTTTGGGCCATTCACATGTACTACAGTGGGGGATGTCACCTTGTGTACTGCTGCCTAGTATGTTGACACCAGTATTTGTTATGGATTTCCTGCTGTCTCATATAGCTGTCAGCTGTCTGCTGGTATCCCATTCAGCCACCCAATTCCCTTGCATGCTTGCATCCATATCATACATACAAGTATGAGAACATACTACTACTCCATTCAGTCATTGATAAGAAGAGTGACTTACCTTGTTGCTGGGCCAGTGCTGGAGGGCTGAATATGTTGGATGCACATAGTACACTCCCTGTACATGGTAAGTCTCAGGTAGTGTCATGTTTTGCATCCTTTTTACTGTCTGTGCAAATTGGAGAGAGGTATCAGTCACTGGGTCCCCACAGTGTCAATGTGTGTGCTATGCATTGCCTCTATGCCAAGGCCTGGGCATACTGTGCATGCCTCCATCTGCCTATAGAGGCAGGCTCAGGATGTTCCTCCTCCGAGTCCCTCTGTGCCTGTGCTGGCCTTGGCAATGGTGGGAGGCTGTGTGGCCTTGCCCAGTGCTGTTCCTGCTGCAGCTGTTTCCACAGGATCATATTGTGTAGCATGGCACATACTATGAACATTTGTGTACATGTAGCTGGAAAGTACTGCAAAGCTCCACTGGATATGCCAAGGCAGCAGAATCATGTCTTGAGCATCCCAAACACATGCTCTGCAATGATCCTGGTTTGTGTGTGTGCCTCATTATGGTGTTCTTGTTTGGGTGTGTGTGCATTTCTGATGAGTGTCATCAGCCACGGCTCCAGTGCATAGCCAGCATCCCTCACTAGATGGCCATATGGGATGTCCCTGCTGGCAAACACCTGATATAGCTGTGAGCAATGCCAGATGTGGTAGTCGTGATAGCTTCCAGGGCTTCCAGCACACACATTCATGATAATGCCCTGAGCATCGCACATGACCTGGCAGTTGATGGAGGGGAAGCCCTTGCAATTTATATAGACCCTACCCCGCTCACCTGGTGATGCTTTAATGTGGATGTGCATGCAGTCTATAGTACCAACTAATTCACGGTATTCTGCTATATGGTGGAAGAGATGCATATGTGTGGTCAGCGCCTCATGGGCAGTGGGGAAATATATGTGCTCATTGGCAAGTTGTGTCATGGAATCCAGGAACTGGTGGAGTACCCTGGATGCTGATGCCTGTGAGACCCCCCCATAATATCCCCAGTTGGTCTTTGGAAGGTACCTGTGGCTGGTATTCTTAAGCCTAAATATATCTTGGTATCCACTGGGATGGGTTCCCCTCTATTAGTTCTGTGTGTGAGGCGTGGCCGGCACAGCTCAACGATTTTCTGTAGAATGTCCCTGTCCACCCTATAGTGCTCTACTATCTCCAGCTCATGTAGGCCCTGGTAGGTTACCCTGGGTCTGTACAGTCTTCTCCTCCTCACTGTGGGTCGGTTGTCAGCATTCTCCTCCTCACCAGCCACAGTCTCTAGCACATATTGATGGAGTAAAGCAGCAGCAGCCTCTAACATATTTAGTTATTTTTTCCAGTAAAAAATCCCCCATCTGTGTACACCAGTGGTGTAGAGCTTGTGGGAAAAAACAGTCTGTAGGATGTTTGCATACATTATATTAGTGTGCTGGGCTGCTATATGTGTAATTGGCTGATTCTGATACATTCCACCTGCCAGCTATGCTAGTTGTCCTTGATTGCCTTCCTAGTGCTGTTTCCCCTTCCCACTTCCTCCTTATTTAAGCCTCAAAGCATGCCGCGCATACCCGGTGCTCAAATGTATACAGTTTTGCTATTTCCTTTGTTTTTTCTTTTAGCTAATTTAAGCTCTTTTAAGCAGAAATGGCCCTCCCTGGACGCGAACTCACTCTGCATTTCATGAAATAAAACATTACATCCTCAGACACACCCCCTTCCTTAGCTGTGCTTAGCTAAGGGCAAATACAGGCCACAGAGCTCCAATGAGCTTACAGCAAGCATGACACACCCCCTTATGAAGTCATTCAGCTCTTATACTTGCACTGTTGTATTGCTGCACCTACATGGTTAGGTGCAAGCTGACACTTTGAGGAAATCTGTGCTTCAGTATAACTCCTCTCATTTGCATACCTCAGTGTGTATATCCTTAGTTACTGCACTTAGATAGACCCTGTCCCCTTGGCAACCAGTGCTCCCTCATATTGTTTACATTCTGCATGCCATCATTGGCTATAATGGCAAAATGCAGACTTATCTTAAAATTTACGTCACTTTCCTGGATCGCTCAGCGGCCATTTTCAATGCAGGACGTTCTACACTGTTCCTGCATGGAATATAGCCATTCGTGAATCTGAAGGCTAGTTTTTTCTCTTGAAAACATATACTTTGACAATCTTCTCTTTTCAACCTCTGTAGGATTCTCTTCTTTCTAATAGGGTGTGTACTGCTTTGATGTTCAAATAACTATCTTCACTTCTTCTGTGGTACATCTTTCAATTTCTCTCTTTTATCTGCTCCTTTTATAGTATTGGTCAAATCTCATCACCTCCCTCCTACAGTTTATTCTGCAAAGTCATTTCCTGGGCTAGGTCTAGCAAGGCCTTGGGTAAAATGATCAGCCTACACCCAACAGAGTAATCCTTGTGGCTATGTTAAAGAACAAGAAATGATCAAGTGTGTAAGAGTCTAAACTCATCTCCTCCCTACAATAAAACAGTAATTTCTTTTGTTCCCTGTAACTAGTTCAAACTATACAACCATATACTAAACAATTATGATACTACAGGTCCCCATGCATACACCATACGCAGACACACACACACACACACACACACACACACACACACACACACACACACACACACACACACACACACACACACACACACACACACACACACACACAATGGAATGGCTTGATTCCTTTGCCTGTCTTCCTTACCTAGCCCTTGTGCCAGTCCAGTGTTTGAACACATTTATACTTGTATCACATTTAATTGACGGCAAAAAGAAACAACAAAATGTCCTCATTGATACTATCTTTTCATTTTCCTAAGCATAACCTTTGTACCACATTTATTATGGATAGAGAGAGAAAGAGAAAAAAGAAAGACAAAATCCTAATATAACCATCACACACCAAAACACCCATAGGAAGGCAAATGCACAATGGCAGTTTCATGCTAAAAAAATAGCATGTACCTCTGAACATTTAGCTTTCTTTCTCATGATAAATGCTTTAGAGTTTGCCCAACAATCTATTCAAAGACACTGCAGCACAAAAGTCTGAAAAACAGACAAAATTAATTAGTAAACATTATCAGCTTCCACTTAGATAACTACAATTCAAACAAAGATTTGCAATACACAAACATTAAAAACACATTTCATCAACTCCCATTGATATATACTATAGTTCAGTCATTTCTAAATATATCAGCAGCTTTCGCCATATGCCCAGTACATTGTAAACCATACAACCATTCTGTACTGTGACTATAAACTAGGAGGAATTTAATTATCCTTACTGATGGTAAAACAGCAGTAACAATGGCATTACTATGCACCAGCATATGCTCAATTGAACTTACACTCCTATCAAGCCATTTAAGTTCCCCCTAGCTGACCATTAGTGTACATCTTCTGTATCAGAAGAACTGGAAAAAATACCCCATGCTCATCCTGTTCAGTCTATTCTGCATACTTCTTGCCTTCTGTTCTTTCTGCAGCCTTTGCTTATTTTTGGTCTGGGATGACCCTCTTTGTCCTCCACAACTTGTTGCTTCTTCCCCATCCATTTTCCTTCTTTTTGTGTCACTTGGAATCTTTCCTTTGATTTTCTGTATTACTCCCACCATTCCAGCTTTATACTGGAGTGTTCGATTCTATCTGTATAGATGCTTTATGGCTGAGTTCAGTGCTGCCTCCTGCCTAGCGGTTCTACCATGTGGTTAGCATCACTGACCTTCCTTACCACTTTGTAGGGTCCCTCTCAAGCTGCCTGCAAGTTGTTGTGTGACAGGAATGAGAACCATTACCTGCTGCCCTAAAGTATACTCTCTAGCTCAAGCATTCTTGTCATACCAGACCTTTTTCCTACTGTTTGGCATCTGCCAGATTCACCTGGGCCAAGTGCATGAGTTCCCTGAGCCTTGTCCTGAGGTTTAGGACATATACCACAACAGACTCCTTGTGGGATTCACACTCACACTCCCACTCATCTTGAATCAAATATAGTGGTCCCTCACCCTATGCCCATACAGCAACTCAAAGGGTGAAAAACCTCTGGATTCCTGGGGCACCTCTCTGTAAGCAAACAATACATGGGGCAAATATTTGTCCCACTCCCTCTTGAACTGGTCTGCAAATGCCCCTAGCATGGACTTGAGTGTAGAGTTTAACCTCTCAACAAGACCATTAATCTGGGGATGGTAGGGTTGGTCTTTAGGTGCTTCACCCCACAGTGCTTCCAAAGACAAGCCATCTGTGGTCTGATGTGAAATTGGCACTTCTGTCAATCAGTATTTCTTTTGGGAATCCTACCTTGCTGAAAAGCTCTAACAAAGCATTTGCCACCTTTTCTGCCTCAATGGAGGACAATGCCACTGCCTCAGGGTATCTGGTAACATAATCTACTCCCACTAGGATATCCTTCTTCCCTGTGGAATTTGGGGTACTCATAGGCCTCACAATATCTATAGCTACCCTCTGAAATTGCTCCTCAATCACAGTCAAAGGCATCAAAGGATCTTTCACCTTGTCTCCTGCCTTGCCTACCTTTTGACACTGTGCACAGGTCCTGCAGTACCCTGTTACATCTCTAGAAATCCCAGGCCATTAAAAGTTCAACATAATACGTCTCTTGGTATGCTTTATGTCTATATGACCTGCAAAGGGAATATCATGGGCTATGGTTAGAAGTGCCAGATGGTAGGCTCTAGGTGCTATCAACTGCTGTAGTCTCTCACCCTCTAGCCCTCCCTCAGGGGTCCACTCTCTATACAGTAACCCTTTGTCCAGTATACAGACTCCCCTTTTCCTTGACCATCAGGTGCCTCAGTAGCTACCTCCCTCGGGTCTTGTAATGTTGGGTCTGAGAGCTGAGCCTGTCTCAACTCTCTTTTGGTAACCCTTTCCAGCTCCCCTTCCACAGGAAGTCTGGCATCCTCTCACAGTAGTACCTCACTATCAGCCTGGGTACTACTACTCACCTCTGCCCTTGCAGTCACTCTGTCCAAGGGAACATCAGTACCTACAAGCAGCTGTGACTCACAATCAGTCTTACTGTTACAGGGTACCTCCCTCCCTGAAGTAACCACCTCACCAGTCCTGGCTGCAAGTGTGTGGTCTGTCTGGGTTTCCTCCAGGCTACCAGACCCACATGCTTGTCTCCAAGCCTGACTGTGTGTAACTTCATGCACACATGGTTCTACATGATCAAAATCATTCCCTATCAGGACATCTGCAGGGATATCCTCAAACACACCTACTTGCTGGCTTCCTTTTCCACCCTCCCAGTCAAGGTGAACCCTAGTCAAAAGTATTTGGAATGGGGTCCCTCCTAAAGCTCTGATTGGAGTAGACTGCCCAAGCAAGTAGTGCTCCTGTTTAACCATTGCAGGCTTCACAATGGTTAGGTTAGAGGCTGTGTCTCTCTTAGCAATGGCCTCTTTCCCATTTACTAAGATAAGATACAACCTCTTGTGGTAGTTTGATACCCTTGTTGTCTCAAGACAACTTTTTTTCATTTACTAAGTTAGGGATACAACCTCTTGTGGTAGTTTGGTACCCTTGTTGTCCCGACACAACTTACTAATGTCATTTTGTCATTCCCACTTACTGGATCACCATCCTTTTATTCCCCACCTTGCCTCTGTGGACATCTATATGCTACATGGCCCTACTGTTTGCATTACATTAAATCCTTGGCCCTAGGACATGTAGCTGGACTAGTGGCTTCCCCTGCCACTGGCAGACTCTGTTGGGGCAGTCTGGGCTGCCCACCGTGGGTTCCCTTAGACCCATGAGCAGCACTAGGTATCCCTTTCCTGTGCATTGATGCCCTGCTTGCTAGGTATAGGTCTCCCTTCTTCCCCAACTCATCTGCAGTATCGCATTGCCTATCAGCTAACCAGATTCTCATGTCCTCAGGCAAAGTGCTAAGGGCTTGTTCCCTCACCAAATGGTTTGCCAGCCCTTCAAAAGTGGTGACTTGACATCCACTCACCCACCTATGAAAATAAGTGCTTAGTTCGGCAACATATTGACACACACTTTCATCTGCCTTGCATCCATGCTCACAAAACATTTTCCTGTAAGCTTCAGCTGTTAACTTAAAACATTCTAAAAGACAATTCTTCACAGTATTATAATTTAAGCAATCAGTATCAGACAATTTAGAAATAGCAGTTACAGCTTTACCTCAAACCTCAAAAAAAAAAAAAAAAAAAAAAAAAAGCTCAACACTTGTCACTTCTATATTATACAAAGTCCCTCATTTGCGAAACCCCCCCAGGAGTACCCACTTCCTTACTAAGTCCTCTCTTATTCAGTCTCATAGCTAACTTCTTAATTTTACTAGCATGTCGAAGGGCCAGATGCTGGCGTCCTCTCCTGCCCAGTTGGTGAATCTGGGAATATTGAGGCAATGTTACAATTGCCTCATGTACGCAGACAACCCTCTCCTCCTCCCACATAACACAAATGCTTGCGAGAGATGCAGCTATTTAGCCAAACTGGAGGCTGAGCTCTCTCAACTCAGGACTGGCAAGACCAGACAGGAGGAGAAGGAAACTACACACACCACAAAACCAGCCTCACATAATGCTACCACACCACCAAATCAAACACATAAACACACAAAGACATACTCGGAGGCTCTGAGTAAAAATTTACCTAAACAGCAGAGGCCTCCAAAGCAGACACCCAAACAACTGCTACCTCAAGACACCCCACAAGCAACACATAAACCACAAAATCAGTGTGCAAAGCAGTCACAGCCCTTAAGGCCAAATACAACACCAAACATACTTGTCATAGGTAAATCCATAGTCAGACACACTGACGTCCCACTCACCAGGCTGAACAAGGAGAGGGTCACAGTAAGCTGCCTATCGGGCGCTAGAATCTGCCACATAACACAAGCACTCAGGTCACTCCACGGCAGGTACAAATATGACACAGTCATTGTCCATGCTGGTGTGAACGACCTGAGACGTACCTCCCTAGACTACATGAAAAGAGACATAGAGGAGCTCTCTGATTATGTAGCCCAGGCAGGTATGACCCTGACCCTGAGCAGTATCCTTCCTTCACCAAGAATGATGCCACAATATAGAGACAAGATGATCAGCTTTAACAATTGGCTTAATGTCTGGTGTCATTCAAAGGGGATCCAGTGTCTGTCTGCCTGGGATGACATGCTTGACAAGCCACGCTGCGCAAGCTTCGGATGGCTTGCACCTGTCACCCCTGGGATTCCGGATATTGGCTAAGGCTCTTGCCACCCCCATAGTGCCTTTTTTAGGCAAGGCTCAAATTCTAAACCTACCACCCTAGAAAACAAAAATGGGAAGAAACTGAGGGTAATGCTGCTCAATGCCAGAAGTCTAAATCTCAAAATGCAGGCCCTTCTCAGTATGGAGAACATCGATGTCTATGCTGTAACTGAAACCTGGTTCAAGGCTCCAGAGAGCACCCCAGCACTATTAGGTTTTACCTCAACTCATGCGTTCCGGCCCCAAAACCCGGACCACACCACAAAAGGAGGGGGTGTATCCATATTCATAAAGGATACCCACGTCCAGGTTGAGCTTCAGAAACCATCCAGGTGCAACTAACCATAGGCAAAACTGCTCTACAAATTGTAGCATGCTACAGGCCACCCTCTCAAACTCAGGAACCCCACAGCCTTCCTGAAGACACTGGAGGGTATAAATGTATCTCCAAACACCATCATATTGGGTGAATTCAACTACCCGAATATAGACTGGGAACATTACTCAAGCCCTAACTTTCTAGCCCAATGGTTCCTGGAGTTCATAAATTCAAATGCCATGGAACAGCTAGTCACTGTTCCCACGAGAGAAGAAAATATACTAGATCTCATTATCACAAACATGGGGACAAAATGCTCCACACGGAGTATATCCCTCATTGGTGAGATCTGATCATAAACTAATCTCACTGGAAATCCACATCCACCCCAAACAAAAAGACCACAGTGAAGAACTTCTCAAAAGCAAACTTCACACTACTCAAGACTGGTGTGGTATCCTTCAAGGCCCCTGAGCCAGTGGAAACCACAACCCAAGCTGTGGAAGCCCTTACAAATGCCTTCTATGAACACCTCCAGGACTGCATGGATCAGGCAATCCCAAATAAAACCAAGACTCTTTCCACAAAGGGCAAACGTCCAGTTTGGTGGACCCCTGCCATTAACAAACTTTACAATAAGAGGAGAAAGCTATTACATGATAGAACAAAATCCATAAAAGGGAAGTCACACCTGATCATTATTAGTAAAAAAATACTAGCACTCATAAAATCAACTAAGGCCAATTTTGAGAGAAAAATTGCCATGGATTCAAAGGACAATCATAAGGCCTTTTTCAGCTATGTTAGGAACCTGGGTGGAAACTCCCAGATATGCTCAGAATTAGTCCAAAATGATACAAAAATCACTGAACCCACAGACATTGCCAGCATTCTGGCAGACAGGTTCAGTGCAAACTTCACCCCCTTCTCCCCCCACTAAAGTAGAGATAACTATCCAAGTGGAGTGTAGCCTCCCAGACATCTCAAATGCGCAGGTGAAAGCTGCTCTCTCTAAAGCTAAAAACACAGCATCAATGGGACCGGATGGTGTCCCCGGCTGTGTGCTACACAAGCTAAATGAGGAATTAAACCCGCACATAAGGCAGCTGTTTAATCTCAGCCTTACCACAGGATACGTGCCCAAGGAGTGGCGTACTGTGGTCCCACTCCACAAAGGCGGTGCCTCTACGGACCCTGGTAATTACCGCCCCATAAGCTTAACAAGTCTAGTCTGCAAAGCTATGGAGAGGATCATAATGGAGCTCATAAACAAAGATATAGGGGACTTGCAGACATTGAACCCGACCCAGTTTGGCTTTGTCAAGGGCAGATCATGCCTTTTGAACCTGGTCGACTTCTTCGAAACAGTCAACAAGGCCATTGATGAGGGAAAGGTAGTCCATACAGCCTACCTTGACCTTGCAAAGGCTTTCGACACAATACCCCACTCGGGTATTGTAGAAAAACTTACCAGCTTAAATGTAAACCCATATGTCACAAGATGGGTTGCAAACTGGCATAAGGACAGAACCCACAGGGTTAGAGTTGCTGGCGCTATATCAGACTCCAAGCCGGTCACAAGTGGTGTCCCACAGGGCTCGGTCCTTGGCCCCTATTGTTCGGCATCTACTTCTCAGAAGTACAGGCCAACATGGGAGGACTTTGGCTGACAAAGTTTGCAGACGACTGCAAACTGGGCGCCATAGTGGAAAGTGCATCGGACACAGATATCCTTCAGAAGGGACTCACGGAAACAGATAGCTGGTGCCAGAGCCATGGCCTGAAGTTAAACGCCAAAAAATGTATAGTCATACCCTTCAGGAAAAACAAGGTAACCCCAAGCTACCATATAGGCGGCAATCCACTAAGCACAAAAGAGGTTATCAGGGACCTGGGGACCCAGGTTGACAGTGGTCTTTCTTTTGACACTCACGTTGCTAAATTGGTTAGAAAGACCTTCTACATTGCCCACCTGATCATGAAGGGATTCACATCCAGATCTAGTGAGGTCATTGTTCCCCTGTACTCTTCACTTATCAGACCAATGATCGAGTACAATGCCCCATTCGGGATGTATCTCACCCGACATCTGCAGCAATTGGAGAGACCCCAAAAGTTTCTCACCAAAAGGATAAAGGGACTCCAAAATCTGTCATATGCTGCCAGATTGAAGAAACTCCAGCTCTATTCAGTCGCATACCGTCTGCTCAGAGGTGACATGTGCCTGACATACAAGGCCATGTCCAACCCGAATTAATGGACATGCTCCACCTCAAAAATCCAAATCCACCAAAACCACTAGAGCAAGCGACTTAAACCTTAGCACGGATATAAATAGGATGTGCTGGAGGGATAGATTTATCACTCAGAGACTCCCTATGCTGTGGAATAGAGTCCCGGTCCATGTGAGGCAGAGCACCTCGTTGGCTCTGTTCAAGAGAAATCTTGACCTGTGGATGGGAGATCGTAGGTTTACCCTGGGAATCATCTCTGTGTCACTGCTGGACAGAGGCACAACAAACTAATGGGCACAGTATTTTTTCATATAAGGGGTGGCGTAAGGCACAAAACTTTGGGCTAGGCTTATAAATGCCTTAGGGCAGATAGACTAGTATAAACCTATGAAGCTATGAACTTATGAACCTATGAGTAAGGGGGTCAAGAACCATGCCCAGGGACCTTGGTCAGCATTATACCGTTTACATTCCCTTTCAAACATATGAAAGAAACTATCAAAATAATCCCCCTCTGTAAATTGTGGAAGAAATTTACTGACCTTTGTCTCTTCTGGGATTTGGTGACTCCCTTCCCCATTGCTTCCATACCCTGGCGAAGAGTCAGCATCTGTTTCTCATGTTGCCTCTTGCTCTCATTTTCCTCAGCCTCCAGACATCACAACTTCTCTTTTTCTCAGCCTCCAGATGTCTCAGTCACTCTGCTGCTTCTATTTCTAAATATTTGGCTGCCAGTTCAAGTCTCTTTAACTCCAGATGGATTTTTAAGTTATCTGTGGAAAGGTTGAACTGTCCATTTTCTGAGAGTGGTAAATCTCCAAGGCCAGTCTGGTTGTCTCCTAATTGCTGGTCTGTGATGCAGCTGTGCCCAAGTCTACAATAATTTCTGAATTAGTCAGGTTGGCATGCACCACTCCTTTAGCCTGGCACATCTCAGCTAACTGGTTCCTTGTCAGCTTGCCGTACTCCTCTGCTGACATGCTTGCCTGCTCTCCCTGACTAATTAAGCTAATAAAAAAAAAAATAAAACAACTGTGATATGAAACTGTGAATGTTCACTGTGTGGCTGATTGAGTGTACAAACACCTTCCTTAGTGACCACTGTTTATAGACTACAGGAATTCAATATCCACACCATTACAAGCCAATTAATATGTGATGTAGCTACCCCACCACTGCCACCATTTAATATGTGACGCCCCTGCACTGGCCCAGTAATCAAAGAGCCTCAATCCACACCAATGGCAAGAGTGGGGAACATATACACTGGGAGGATGACAAGTACACACATAGTAAAGTGCAATTTCCCTTAAGAGCACACAGAGATCACATTTAGTCTGGGGCTAGTTTCTCCCTCTTTCTCCAGATCCCCAATAAGACTACCCACTGGCATAGCTAGAGGGTTGAGATTTCAGCTAAGTGGCCAAGCCAAAACTTCCAGCACCCTCTCTATCCAACCAGTGCTTCATGTCCCTGCTCAAGTAGCTGACACACACACACACACACACACACACACACACACACACACACACACACACACACACACACACACACACACACACACACACACACACACACACACACACACACACACTTTGATTTATATACAAACACACACAAATGGGAAATGCTGGCACAGGTTTACTGGCCTTCTGCCCAGACTATAATGTAGTTCCAGCCAACTCTTTATCAGCTACTCTAAGGCCCTTAATAAATAGTGTCCAATCCTACTGTGTAATGTACTAATAATCCAAATGGTAGTCTGATCAACAGCAAGGCTATTCAGGACTGGCCTGTACAGTGCCATGAAACAGATATGCAAGTACACTAAGAGCTTAAATATGTCTCACAAATATCAGCCACAAAGATAGGTTTAAATATATTTAATAATAAATAATAAAAGAACAAGACAATACTCAGTAAGTAATCAGTTACATCAGAGTTCAGAATCACAGGAAATATTTAAAGCAACATTGCAAGACAGTTTCAGATAAATAAAGAAAGCATCTAAGCTATACTTGACTATATTCCTATCTGAAACTAAAAGAGTTACTCTGCCCTAAAAACTTACAGCAAAGCAAGTACTGAGGGTGGTGATGAGTGGATGTTTCTCAGTCAAAAACAAGATACAAAATGCACAGTCTCTGTCTGAGAGAGTTCTGAAATTAATATCAAATATTACTGCTGGATTAGCTTGGATGACATCACTTTTTGCTACCTGACTTTTGGTTCCCAAGCTAAACCTTCTTTGTCAGAAACTAATAGAATTTAACATCTCTGTGTGAAAAATACACATCTCTCAGATGTTTGAAGACCCTGGAAGTCATAAAACAATAAAACACTTCTGCATCTCAAACCTAGTAATTGCTTCTCTTCCAAGACAATACAAAAAATGCTCTAGACATTGTGTCTGCTACTGAACTGAAACTGAGAGATAGCTTTTATAGCACAATCACATAATTTAATTTCAACTTATTTTCTTGAGGTTTTGCTAGTTAACCCTCTACGTTCTAGTTTCTACTGTTAAAACATATCCATTTATACAATTACAATAGATACTATACATTTCTATTTTAGGCCAGCAAGGCATGCTGTGGTTACATTTTAGCTCAGTACTTTACACCTTTACACACACTTCTGTACGAATCATATCAATATTCACAAATGGCATAGCATTATTTACAAAATTCTAGATAGCTGGGCTGGCAGTATTTCCCTATGTCACACCCCTTGCCAAGGATGGGTAAGGAGAAAGTCATGGTTAGTTTTTTTGTCAGGTGCCAGAATCTGCTATATCAACCATGCACTCAAGTCTCTCAACAACGGGTACTATTATGGCTCTGTCATAGTCCATGCTGGCGTGAATGACTTGAGATGTATCTCCCTGTACTATATGAAGAGAGACATGATCGAGTTCGCTGAATATGTGTCCCAGGCAGGTATGTCCCTAGCCTTAAGCAGCATTCTACCATCACCCAGAATGATGCTTCAATACAAACAGAAAATGATTAACTTTAACAATTGGCTTAGTTTTTTGTGCATTAAGTAAACACATTTCTGAGAAAGGTCAAGAACATCAATGTATATTCAGAGTTATTGATGTAGTATATGTTAGTAATAGGGGTGCTAACATTAACAATATTGTTGAACTTAAAGAGTATGAATGGACAATTAGGTTACAGGCAGATTCTTTACCTGACTTAAATAATGCTGTTAGCTTGAAGCCTATTTTAGTAAAAAAAAACAGGCAGAAAATTTATAGTTTTATGTATATGTTTATATATATGTGTATGGTATATGCATATATATATATATATATATATTTATATATGAATTTTTAAATTATTTTATATAACTTTTTTACATATACATATGCGGGTCCACTACACATGGTTGAAATGCCACAAAGTCGAAACCCATATGGCCGAGACCATATGTCTGACTTTTGAAATCCCGATCATGTGCAACGGACATTTCCATGAGTACAGAATGGAAAGATTTCCATTTCTGCACTGTAGTGCGATCTCAGAGTTGGTATATTAAAGTTACAGGGGGTGGGTGGCATAGCCCCCCCACAGGGGGTGCAGGGGGGTGTAGCCCTCCTGCTATCACTTAGAAAGTGAGTTACTTTTGTGTTGTTTTTTTTATGTTCAAAATTGCGGAAGTTGAACATATGGTCTCAGCCAAATGGGTTTCAGCTTTCTACAATTTCGATTATGTCTAGGACCCATATGTGCATCATTACAAAGTGTATATTGTAATATGGGAGGTGGTATCATTACTATTCTGTGATAGACTGGCTGTGATCATGTGTTTTTTAAAAACTCCTATTTAAATGTTGTATTTTTTACTTTCATGATAGTAGCACTGAGGAAGGGTGTTTGTGACCCAAAAGCTTAGCAATAAACATTGTTTTTTTGAATTTTGGCATTGGATTCTTGAGTAAGAATTTTTTGTGTCATTCCAAGGGGATCCAGTACCTGACAGCATGGGGAGACATGATTGATAGACCATGATGCTTTGTCAGAGATGGCCTGCATCTGTCTTCCTTGCACTTCATGCATCTGGCAAAGGCTCTTTCCTCCCCCATAGTGCCTTGTTTAGGCAATGCCATGAGGTCAAAACTACCAACATGAACATTTCATCAAAACGCAAATTAAAGGTCATGCTGCTAAACAGTTAAAGTCTAAACATGAAAATGCACTCATTGCAAGGATTCTTAACCCTGGAAAATGCTGGCATTTGTGCAGTCACAGAAACCTGGTTCAAAGCTGCGTAAAGCACCCCAGCCATACCATGTTACTCATCCTACTCAGAAACCAAACTATGGGCAGCAAAGGAAAAGGAGGTGGAGTTTCAATATATATTAAAGACATGCACACCTCTGGGCTGGTCAAACAGTATGACACACAAGAAACACTCCAGGTGCAGTTAACAATTGGGAAGACCTGTATTCAAATCATAGCCACCTACAGGCTCCCAACTTTGACTCAAGATGCCCACATCACCTATCTGGACCTCTTCAAATCTATCAAGATTCAACACATTACTCTGATCCTGGATGACTTTAACTATCCAGCCATAGACTGGAGGAACTATTCATGCCAAAACACAAATGCCCAGAGATTCCTTGATTTCATCAGTGCAAATGTCTTGGACTAGCTGGTCGACAGTCCCACAAGAGGGGATAATATCTTGGACTTGGTATTAAGCAACATGTGTGACCACTGCAGCATCCCAACAATGTCATCCTCCCTACAAAGATCTGATCACAAAGTGGTCACATTTGAAGTCACTATCTCCCCTGCTAGGGTCAAACATAAAAACTTCTCCAAAGCTGATTACAACCTCTTGAGGGAAGGTATAAACAGCTTAACAGCCACCTCCTCCTCTATAGGAACTGGCACCAATGTCCCAACCTACATCAAAGTACTATATGAGCATTTATATGGCTGCATGGAATCTGGAATAACCAACAGGACAAAATCCTCCTCCTCAAGGAAGAGTAAACCTGTCTAGTGGACATTTGCAATAAATAAACTCTATAATAAAAGGAAAAAATTGCTGTCCAGGACCAAGAAGGAGCAGACGCCTAATTGGAAGCAATCACTCCTTAGCCTGAACAAACAATTAAGAGCACAAGTGAAATCCTCCAAAGCTAACTTCGAGTCCAAACTGGCCACGACATAAGGCCTTCTTCAAATATGTCAGCAATCTCAAAGGAAGCACTCAGATCTGTTCAGAACTGGTGGTCAAAGACACCACATACACAAATGCCATATTTATAGACAACCTGCTGGGAGACAGATTCAGTGAAAACTTCACCCATGTGTCCCCCCTATCAGTAAATCAGGACATTTCCAACACCTGTCTCCCTCCCCTTATCTCTAGGGAGCAAGTCATCACTGCCCTTTCAAAGGCAAAAAATAAAGCCTCCATGGGACCCAATAATATCCCAGGCTGCATCCTACATGAACTCAGGTAGGAACTTGGAGCACCATTAGGCACCCTATTCAACCAAAGCCTGAGTATCAGCTTTGTCCCAGCCAAGTGGAGGGCAGCTACTGTCATCCATTTACACAAAGGTGGAGCATCCACTGGTCCAGGAAATTATAGACCCATTAGACTAACTAGCCTGATCTGCAAGGCCATGGAATGGATTATCATGGACCTCATTAACAAGGACATAGCCAACTTCCAAACAAGTGATCCCACACAGTTTAGTTTCATCAAGAGGAGGTCATGCCTCTATACTTCTGTGAGGTGCAGGCCAAAACCAGTGGCTATGGCTGACCAAGTTTGCTGATGACTGCAAGCTGGGAGCTGTCATCAATTCCTCTAGTGATATGGACATCCTTCAAGAGGGTCTCACCCAAACAAATGACTGGTGCCAGAAACATGACCTCAAACTGAATGCTAAAAAATGTATCATCATCCCCTTTGGACAGAGTGATGTTCCCACAAATTATCACAATAATAACAAGGTTGTAAGCATGCAATCGATCATGAGGGACTTGGGCACCCAGGTTGATTGCAAAGTGGCTTTTGATCACCATATTGCCTCCATTGTACATAAAGCTTTTTACATGGCCCACCTCATTAGGAAGGGTATCTCATCAAGGGACAAGGAGGTCATAACATCTCTGTGTTATTCCCTCATAAGACTAATTATTGAGTACAACACCCCTTTCAGCATGTACCTCACAAAGCACATGCAAGAGCTGGAAAGACCACAGAGTTTCCTCACCAGGAGAATCCAGGGCCTCAAACATCTACCCTACAAAGATAGGCTAAAAGCCCTGTCCCTCTACTCAGTCTCATACAAACTCCTCAGAGGTGACCTCTGTCTGGCATACAAAGCAATCTCAGACCCCGCCTTGATGGGACTGCTGCACATCTGCAAATCAAGCTCCACTTGGGTAACCCACATGCGCAATCTCAACCTGGTCTCTGACATCAATAGGACTTGTTAGTGGGACAGACTTGAGACCCAGAGACTCCCCCTTCTGTGGAATAGAATCCCTCTCCATATCAAGCAGAGTACCTCATTAAACCTTTTTAAGCACAACATGGATAACTGGATAGGGAACAGAAAATACATCCCTGGGATTCCACCTGTGTCCCTGCTGGACAAGGGCATTGGGTGCTGACTCCCCCTTCTGTGGAATAGAATCCCTCTCCACATCAAGCAGAGTACCTCATTAAACCTTTTTAAGCACAACATGGATAACTGGATGGGGAACAGAAAATACATCCCTGGGATTCCACCTGTGTCCCTGCTGGACAAGGGCATTGGGTGCTGACTCCCCCTTCTGTGGAATAGAATCCCTCTCCACATCAAGCAGAGTACCTCATTAAACCTTTTTAAGCACAACATGGATAACCGGATGGGGAACAGAAAATACATCCCTGGGGTTCCACCTGTGTCCCTGCTGGACAAGGGCATTGGGTGCTGACCTGTCAGAACATGGGCTAAATTCTTGGCTAGGTTTGTAAGGGCCTCCAGGCCAATAGCCTAGTAACCTCCTATGATCCTATGATCCTATTAAATGGATCATCAGTCACAGAGTTATGTGAACTAGAAAGACTGTTATGCAGTGCAATATATGTGAGATTATAAACAATGTGTCTACTCTAAACCCTAGCAGTTTTCATTAGTCACATACATGACATGTGTGTCAACTGTATAGTTACTTCCTGCAAGATGGCATTCAAAAGATCCATCCTGGTGCTAAGAACAGGGATTGTAGCTGTGTGGAATGTATGAAGCTATATAGATAAGATACATATATAGTAACCTCATCCCTCAAAAAATGTCCCAACAGATGATGCTCTGTAGCTGTTAGAGCACTGCAGAAACTGCAGAGCATTTGCCAATGTACAATACAACATATCACATGCAGAAACAAGAAACATCACTGAATATATGTTCAGCTAGCACAAAGTCCCTCCAGCATTGATACGGCTATCGGTGTACAGACCCAGCCAAAACCTACAGGATGTTTGCAGCACGTGCCAATGCTATACAATATGATCAAAAGGAAACAGTCAGGCAAGTGTAATTGAATAGGTACATTAATAACATCCCCCTCACACACACACACACACACACACACACACACACACACACACACACACACACACACACACACACACACACACACACACACACACACAGACCATGAAGGACTGAGTAGCAGAAGACTGGGCTTGCATGATACCCTAGCATATCTGCTTAGTGATCCCGAGTGCTGTGTGCATGTCTAGGGCTAAATGTGACATGTGGCAGCATCCAGCATCCCTGTAATGCTGTGCTGTGAGTGCACTTACATCGGATACAGGGTAGTCATCTGTTGTTGTATGGAAGTTTACTCCCTCACAGTGAAAAGTGAGGGCTCGAAGTCTACAATCTTAAGTAGATCTGTGGATGAGGCTGCTTCATCACCCTGTATTACAGATGACTGTCTACTCAGGATGGAGAGAGACAGTACCCACTTTTCTTTTACAGCTCCACAGTACCCTGTGACTGTGTGACTCTGATATCTGTGCATCATTATTGTCAGATCATATACAGGTGTCAACTTCAGCCTGTTGCCATGCTCAATTTCCACTGGTATCACCACTGAAGTCATCTGAACTACGAATTAATAAAATAAGAAATTTAACTATGTGTGCAAAAACTGCGGCTTTGTGACATGCATGTGTCACAAAAGGAAATGCTGCCAGCCCATCTATCTAGAATTTTGTAAATAATTCTATGTCATTTGTGAATATTGATATGATTCATACAGAAGTGTGTAAAGGTGTAAAGTACTGAGCTAAAATGTAACCACAGCATCCTTTGCTGCCTTATAACAGAAATGTATATACACTATTGTAATTATATAAATGTATACATTTTAATGTGTTCCATACACTAGATCGAATTTTCACTAATTTGAAATAGTGCATGGAATGCTCACTGCAGTGAAAGTGCACTTAATCAAAAGCAATGGTGCAGTTTTTTGTAACTAGCTTTTGAGGATTTTATGAGGGATCTCAGCTTCTTACTGAGGCTGGTGAGGGAGTTTTTTGCATCCTGGGATTTTCCTCTTTTCTGCAACAGTTTCTTCCTTCTGTTATATAGTTTGTTTATAGCAGGGGACCACCAGATTGGCTTCCTTCTTTTGGAGGAGACCATCTTGGTTATATTTGGGATGGTACAATTCATGCATGAGTGGATGTGCTCGTACGGTGCCTTAGTGTAGGATTCAGCAGTCGAACTTTCAAATCCCGTCTGCATGGGTGTCATGAAATTTGTCACTTATGACTTCAGTAGCATGAAGTTGGCTTTGGAGAAGTTTTTTATAGAGGTTTCCTTACTGGGGGTGGGGGTGGGATGTGGATGTCAAGGGTGATTTGCTTATGGTCAGACCTGACCAATGAGGTGGTGACCACTGGTGTGGAGCATCTATCTCCCATGTTGGTAATGACCAGGTCTAGCATATTGGAGCCCCTGGTGGGACAATGGATTAGTTGATCCATGGCAAATGAATTTATGAATTCCAAGAACCGTTGGGAAAAGGTGTTGGTACCCGAGTAGTTTTCCCAGTTAATGGCAGAGTAGTTTAAATCACCCAGTGTTAGGGTGTTTGGTTGTATCTTAATATTTTCCAGTATGTTTAGAAAGGTGTAATGAGAATCTTGGGACATGGTGGGGGATCTGTAGCAAGCTACAATTTGGATTGCAGTCTTACCTAGTGTTAGTTGCACCTGGAGAATTTCAGATGCATTGTGTTGGGCAACTAGCCTGGAGGTGTGAATATTCTTGGTGAATATGGACACTCCTCCACCTTTAGTGTTTCGGTCTTGGTTTTGTGGCCAAAAAGTGTGGTAAGAGTTGTAGCCTGGTATTGCAGGGGTGCTCTCTGGAGCCCTGAACCAGGTCTCAGTTACTGCACAGATATCAATGTTCTCTATTTTTAGGAGTGCCTCGAGAGACTGCATTTTGAGGTTTAGACTTCTAGCATTGAGTAGCATTACCTTCAGATTTTGCATGCTTGTATCTGTTATGGTGGTGGTTTTGTCCTTTGAACCTTGCCTAAAAAGGCACTATAGTGGTGGCAAGAACTTTAGCCAGTAACCTGAATCCCAGGGGTGACAGGTGCAGATCATCTTTGGCAAAGCATCATGGTTTGTTGATCATGTCTTCTCAGCTAGACAGATACTGGATCCCCTTTGAATGACACCAGAAGCTTAGCCAGTTGTTGAAGTCAATCATTTTGTCCTTATACTGTAGTATCATTCTGGGCGAAAGCAGGATGCTACTCAGGGCTAGGGTCATACCTGCCAGGCCACATGATCCGAGAGCTCTTCCATGTCTCATGTAGTCCAGGTACATCTCAAGTCATTCACTCCAACATGGACAATGACAGAGTCGTATTTGTACTTGTTGTGGAGTGACTTATGTGCATGCATTATGTGCCAGATCCTGACACCTGACAGGCAGCTGACTATAATTTTCTCCTTGTTCAGCCTGGTGAGTGGGACATCAGTGTGCCTGACTATAGAGTTACCTATGACTAAAGTGTTGGGTACATTGTCTTGCCTTAGGGGCTGTTGTTGGGTGACACTATGTTGTTGTGAGCTATGTGTCACTTTGGTTGTGACTAGCATTTGTTTGCGTTTCATCTTCGGAGGTCCTTCTTGCTTGGGCAGGTTAATGTTAAGGACCTCCACATATGTGGGTTTAGTGTTGCTATATGTGGGTGTTGATGGTGTGGGTTTTGAAGGGTTATGAGTTGCTTGAGGTGTAGTGCAGGTGTTAACCTTCTCCTCTTGACTGCCTAGCACAATCCTGGCCAGAGAGAGCTTTGCTTACAGTTTGGCTATGTAAGTGCATCTCTCGTTGTAGTGTTAGGTGGTAGGAGGAGAGGGTTGTCTGTGTACATTAGGCAGTTGCCGCATTGCCTCAGTATGTCCAGATTCACCAGGTGGGCAGAAGAAATCACTGGAAGCTGACCCTTGGACATGCCTGTTTAGGTGCTTTTTTTGGAAAGTACAAGAGCTGTTTTCCCTTACCTTTGCAAGGTACTTTGCAATTATAGGCCGTTTAGTGACTACGATTAATTTCAATTCTTTAAGGGGCATTATTTTTTTTCTTTGAAATGAGTCTAAACAAGTATAAATATATACAGATTGATATTGCTTATTTAAAATAATGTATTCACCTTAAAATTGTACTGCAAGGTTTAAGACTATACAGATTCCCTTTTGGAATGTTTTATGATGATGATACCATTGGGGACTTTGTTCATTTTTTTGATCAGTGCGGTTTGGAATTTTTAAAGAAGATTTTGTACTGCAATGAAAAGCGAAAGGATTTTCTTAGCCAGGAAATGGAAAGTTCGGATAAAAGGATTTGCAATGATTTTATATTGTAAAGTGCTGGAAAAAGTAGAAAAGAGGTGTAACACATGGTTTCTTAAAAACAAACATAAGCTTGAAAGGGATATAAAACAGTACAATAGTAAATGTCAGGCAGTGGCGGCTGGTGACTTCAAATCAAAGGGGGGCTGCAGGAGACAAGGGAATGGGTGGGGGTCAATGGAAAGAGGTGTGGCCAACTAGAAAGGGGAGGAGCTATGCTCAAAACCACAAAAACTATAACTTTAATTAAATATGCTGCCCTGAGTGCCAAACCGTCATTATGAGAGTCCAATCAAGACAAAATGAAGTGTAGAAAGAAAAAAATATTTCAATGCATTGGCTGAATGACAGCTTGCTTAATAACTAAATGGAAACAAAGAGGTTGTGAGGCATGAAAAAATAAATTACTTTTTAAATACATTGCTGGAATGCCAGTCAAAATCAAGTATAAGAAAAACAAGCAGCACTCAACTCAAACCACTTCTCCTTGCACTGCAGTTCTAACTATAATTTATATTCAGCTTTTTTAAAGTACCAAATAACATGCTGAAAGTAGCAATCTCTGTGATACCCCCACTTGTAAAAATGTTTCTTATCCAAAAAAGACCTGCTGCCTGACAACTATGTACTTGTTTCATGGGGAAAACATGATCAAAGTAAAAAATGAAAAGCAAACAAGAAACAAGCTCAATATACATTGCTTAAAGGATTGCTGCACAGGTTATGGACCACACATGATAGACTGGCATTCTGTTTGATTTACAGGTAAAGCCTTCAAAGATGACTGCAAGTCTTCAACAAATGTAATGAGCTTCTTAAAATAATGAAATCCTGTCCTTTATTACAAATACTGCCATATGCAGCTCAATACCCAAGGCTTATACATTATCTAGTTATGTAAGTATTCGCTGCATGGCAACAACAGAACGGCTTTCAATGTTGGCAATTCTTTAACAGTATGCTTATTAAACCTTACTTGCATCTTACAATCTCAGACAAGCTTACTTGATGGTCATTAAAGCATTGCTACTTAAACACAGAGCAACAGGCACTTTCTGAGTAATAATACGCATAAATCAACAGTATGAAAATATGACAGAAACCAGAACATTCTGCAAAATCAAGGAGAAAATAAAAGTAGCACTTGTGTCTACCTTGGATGGGGGGATACTCTGCACATTTACACTGCATAACTGCTCTTTGCCTTGCTTGGACACATCCAAAGTCACTACATGGGGGAGTGGGGTGCAACAAGTATGTCGCAATTTGAAATGTCTCTGGCTGACTGTGATGGCACTGACACATTTGTCATACCTCTCAACCTCAGAACAAGAAATATGGACAGAGCCATACATAGAAGTGGGACAAATGCCCAAAAATGAGGACAATTTTTAAATATTGCTCTTATAAACTTAGAAAGATAATAGAATAGTAGGTCTTGCATTAGTATGAATTTTCTGAAAGGTACGAAATCTGAAACTCAAATGTCTGTCATTATTTTCTAACTCCAGTCTTTAATGATTTGCCACTAATTTGCCAAAAAAACACAATTTTATGAAAAATGGATCAACACTGTGATGCAAAAATATAAAATAGCCACACAATACAGCTGGGAACCCATCAAAGAAGGGACACTTTTTAAATATTAGTACTGCAAACTTGAGCAGCTGACAAAATAAAATAATCTACATGCATTTCTGAAATAAAAGTAATCTATACCTCTGATTATTACAGTTATTTCTTAATTGCAAGCCCTCCACGTTTTCTTCCAAAATTGCCATTTTGTGGCGGGATTATTAGTGGAAGAGCAACATTTTGAGCCAAAATGGGGGACAGTTTAGAGGTTTGGATATGCCTAATTCTATAAAGCAATTTATTTGCACATACCTCTCAACCTGTCCAGGAAATCTGGACAAGACCAAATACACTGGGGGAACATATAAACAGTACTATAAATTGTTGTATAAACTGAGATAATTGATAGAATACAGATCTTGCTTTAGCGTGCATTTTTCTGAAGGTTATGAAGTCTGAAACTTAGTGTCTGTCATTATTTGGTGACTTAATTCCTAAATTATTTGCCAGAAAACCACATATTTTATGAGGAACAAACCAAAAATAAGAAGCAAAAATCTATTCATTCTGTAAAAATCTGGACAGTTGAGAGGTATAGTTCAGCCGGGGCTGTCTTTGAATTTGCCGCCCTTCCCCCTCACAAAATCATGGTCGAATGGAGCCTCCCCCCTGCAGCCATTCCAATGAACCATTACTTGGCTATTTCACCCCATTTACCATAAACTTTAATGTGCATACTGCTTTACTTCTACGATGATTTGGACTTCATTTGAAAGTTTTATTTTGCATTTTACAGCACAAACACTAAGACATCTGCTAAATAAAGCAATGCAATCTCACAATGACAGACTTAGCATTACAACTTCTCTGCCCTTGAAACTCACATTCATTGAAACAGCATTGAAACCCACATTCAAAGAAAATACATTTTGCCAGTGGCAGATAAAGATTAACTTTGAGCTGTTTTCAAATCATAGACCCTTTGGACACGAAACATACATGTGGTCTTTGATACACCTTCCTAATTGTATTAAATTATATTCCTTGTACAATAAGGTACAGTTGTTAGACAGTGTTTGAAATTTGTTTTGAACATTTTCCAGTAAACAATGAAACAAAATGCATGCACCAATAATGACAAAACTGCCCAATTCAGAACATTTATATCATAAAAGTCTCCTCAAACTTCTACAGTCCACCAGTATCAGTAAATATGCACAATCTCTGAAGAAGTAAAAGTCATCTAAATAATTCCACATTAAAGAAATCTGTAACTAATGAAGAGGTTACTGCTAGCAAACAACTTTATATTTCATTGTTTCATCTACAAATAAAGTGCCTGTTGCCCTTGAGGAATAAATTGCCTACGTTGCATTAAAAAAATGATAAGCTGGTAATATTGCAATAGGGAATGGATGGCAAACTGATAACAGGTTCATAGTTACTAGGTATCTTCACCAAAAAGGACTGTAGCATCCACCCCCTTTACAATACAGTATCAGCAATGCATTTATTTCCTGTGGGAGTAGAACCCAGAACCTTCTGCATCAAGGGCAAGAACACTACCTACTGTGCTATTAACAACACATGCAGACTTGGCATAAGCAGCATTAAACTTTTGTTCCCCTGCAGCTCTCAACTTCTTGTAAAATCTACACTCAGCTGCATCTCTGAACTTTGCAGCGCAGGAAATCTGGAAAAATCCAAATTTTAGGGGGGGGGGGGCAAAAGACCAAAAAAACAGGGACACATTTTAAATATTGCTTGTATAATGTTGGAAAGTTGTTAGAATAAAATGCTGTGTTACCACCATATATTTCACTGCCAAGTATTGAATCCAGGACCCTGTGCAAAACAGTCAGAATAATACACCACTATGCCAAATCATCTGTTTTATAAAAGAAAGGAAGACTGAAATTTAAATGGCTACCATTTAATGAATTCAATACTCATCATAGCTGTCAACATCTTTGCACAAAACACCTGAACAAAGCCAATAATGGGGGAATACAGCCCCTAAACATATTCAGTGAATGAAGTTATCACCATACCTCTCAACATTGGAACAAAAAACCTGTTCAAAGCCAATAATGGGGGAATACAGTCCACAAATTTGGGACAAATATCCTTTGAGGACACCAGAGAAAACCCACGCAAACACAGGGAGGACATGCAGACACCATATAGAAGGCACCCCAGCCAAGAATCAAACCAGACAGCTTGTAGCTGTCAAGCAACAATGCTACCACTGAACCACTGGCTGCGTTAAGTAACAAAGTTACAGAAACCACAGATTTTATGAGGAACAGAACAGAAAAAATATGAGGCAAAAATCTGCAAATGTTTTACAAATGGTGGTGGGTAGGGAATTCAGGCTCTTGCCAGTTGGGCCCAAGGTAGCAACTGGGGCATTTACACACACACACACACACACACACACACACACACACACACACACACACACACACACACACACACACACACCCTACCTTTCATAGCAGCCTGCCTGATTAAGTCCTCCATAGCCCGATAACTCTGCATGCTAAATCCACAGCCCGATCACCTCCATAACTCTGCAAGCTAAGTCCACATCCCGCGCAGGCTGTCTCTGTGTTTCGACATGAATAGGCTGGTGCCTACAGCCTACGAGCGATGCAGTCTGGTGTGCTTCCGGTCTGTGGGATCGTCACTGCACAGACCTCTGGGCTGGCAGGGAGGAGTTCCCTTCCTTCCCTATCTGGACTGCCTAACTGAGCAGTCTGGTGTTCAGGAAGTAAGCACGCATGTGTGCGTGGAGTTCTGGACTGCCTAACACAGTAGTCAGGAACTCAGCATGCATGCGTGAGTACCGAGACATGAAATAATTTGTTTTATTTTTGTATTTACATTTTCTACAGCGGGGGACGCAATTATTTTTCTTTTTACAGGTAGGGGGGCTGCAGTACTGCAGTCCTATAGCACTAGCCACCCCTGATGTCAGGTATTACCTTCAGAAGCAGAAGGAGCATTCCAACAGGGGGAGGGGCAAGTACAGGAACTGATTTTTTACCAGAATCGGATAGTGAGTTCATTTAATGGTTTTAACATTTACAATTACATTGACAGAGTTCTCACCAAAGATTTTTTACTCTATTTCCCAAGGGTTTTAAATTTATACCAAAGAGGAAAGTTGATATAGCAGATAGTATTATGGAATTAAAATTATACATGAGGAAATTGAATTTCAGTATTATGTTCTTTGGGCAGGGAGGAGATCCATATCAGGGGCTGGATAATGTACACCAGATACCTAAAAAGAAAAGTACATTTAATCCCCCTCTTCATGCTTTATTGAGTGTATATGAGAAAGCAGTGCTGGAAGATATTTATAAGATTCAGTCTAGGAATAAAAAGATTTATTGTAATCCTACTAAAGAGAGGTGATCATAATATACGTATTATGACCCCCAACAAAGGGGGTGGAATAGTTATTTTCAATTCCATAGATTATTCTAATGCTATGCAGAAGATTTTATTTGATGAAAAGACTTACCTCCCAGTCTCTAGAAATCAGATTAATATAACATATTCCAGAAATGATTCCTACTTGGAGGAATATGTACTGAAACAAAGGATTAGTGTGGAGATTTATGAGTTCTTAACCAGTAAAAATCCCAAAATTCCTTCCACTTTTGGAATTCCCAAAATAATTAGACCAATAGTTGCAGCAGTGGATCAAAGACACATCCCTTGGCTGTTTTAGTTGATCAATGGGTCAAGCTGATTGTTGAAAAAACACCCCATCTAGTCAAGAATTCTTGGGATTTTTAGGGCAGTTAAAGAATGATATATGGAATAAGGACCTCCTGTTTCTAACTATTGATATTAAGGACCTTTATTCTGTGATTCTTAAAGAAGAAGGGTTGGAAATGTTTGAAGAAACTTTATTCTCATGCTCTGACTTATCCCATAATCAAATTACCCTTCCATGTGAACTTATGGCCCTGATTTTATAAAACAACTTTATGATTTTTGAAGGGGAATATTTCCAACAGGTTAAGGGTGTAGCTATGGGGGCAGCTTGTGCCCCTGAATATGCCAACATTGTACTCCTTGGTTGGGAAAACAGATTTGCATTTAACTGTTCTTATTGGAAGAATGTACAACTCTATATAAGATTTTTGTATGATATATTTATTTTGTGGAACGGTTTTAGGGAAGAGAGTCAGGACTTTGTGCATTATTTGAACAGCAATACTGAATTTCTAGAATTTACCCATACTTTCCACACGTCTAAAATTAATAATCTAGACACGAGCATTTCTCATTCATTTGAAGGTTTCAAGTCAAATATACATTGAAAAGAAACCTTTTATAATTCATACTTACATTATTCCAGCAACCACCTACTAGCTCAAAAAAAAAAGAGTTTGGTGAAGGGACAGCCTATTCGTGTTGCTAGAATGACTTCCCACTTTGAGGATATCAGAAAGGAATTGGATAAAGTAGGAAATATGTTTTGTGAGAGGGGTTATCCGAAAAACTGGTGAACCAGATTCTTGAGGAAGTTTATAATAAATGGGGAAACAATACAAGCCCATATTAGGTATGGGTCTTGATAATGATTTAACTAGGAAATCAGGTAATTCAAAAAAATTGAGAAAGCTTGTGTTTTACAATATAACCATCTCTCTAGCAAAATAAAAAATATATTTAAAAAGAACTGAAATATATTTAAGGTTAATCCCGAAATATGCAAAGCATTAGGCGATGGACCCTCTTTTATCAGCAAAACAGGTGCCAACTTTAAAAGACTTTTAGAACTGAAAACTAGTCCTAATGAATACCACAAGAAGGGCACTAGGCCTTGTGGGGATTGTAATCAGTATGCATACATTAAAAGGGAGGTGGAAGTAACCCTTGAGAACACAATGAACAACAAAATAATTTTTCAGAAGAGAAATTGTTCCACCAAAAAAGTGGTATACCTAGTCCAGTGTGAAAATTGCAATTGTTTTTATGTGGGAAAAACTGAGCAAGCCCTGAGGACTAGGATATATGAACACCTATATGACATTAACAATAAAAAAGAGACTAATGCTTTATATAAACATTCCTTGGTATGTAATGGGTTTACGAAGTTCACCTTTGTAATTTTGGAATGTATCAAAGTTAATCTGAGAGGGGGTGATTGGAAAAATATATTAAGGAAGAGGGAACCCAGTGGCAACTAAGGTTGGCTGCCATGCCCCCCCCTGGAATAAATGATGCAATTTCTATTTCACCTGTGCTGTATGAAAGAGCTAACATGCTCTAGTTCTTTACTATTTTGTAGACTTACTTTTATAAAATGGTAAAAACATATTTTAAGGGGTCTCTATGGTAAATAATGTGTGGTCATTTTAATGTTTTTATTGTTGTATTGCCGGTAGCGGTAGCATTGTCGTCTCACAGCAAGACGTTGTCGCGTTTGATTCTCAGCTAGTGCGTCTTCTGTGTGGAGGCATGCGTGAATGGGCATGCCTTCATTGAAGGTTGTGCATCAGGGCTGGTAACTTGGCACGTAAAAATCCACTACCAAACATTAGCGAACCGGAGTTCCGCTGTGGCAACCCCTAACCGGGATAAGCCGAAAGACACAACAACATTGTTGTATTGCTTTTTATTTTTCAACTTTTCTAGCCTGGCTTTTATTTTATGACCTTTTGATGTAAAATTGTTTTCAGGAAAGTGGTTGGTGCACTAATTAGCTTAATTGGTATGATGGAGGGATATTTAAATTGTCTGTGCTGAGGAAATACATACTCTGATGAAGTCCCAGGTTGTAGAGAAGAAAACGCTTAATATTATTTTGTGTGTTTTAATAAAGGCAGGTTTTGACTGTATATGCCCTTGTTTCAGTGCATTTTATTTCACCACTGTACAAGAAACTAAACACCACATGATGTATATTCTTTAACTAAAATAAAATAAGGTACTAGTTTATTAAAACTACACACCTGTATACTGCATCCCTCGTTTCTAAGATGAGTCCCACTTACTCTGCTGTTGTCTTTCTCTCTCTATATCTCTCATGCACACACACACACACACACACACACACACACACACACACATACATATATATATATATATATATATATATATATATATATATATACACACACACACACACACAGAAACACACACACAACACACACACACACACACACACACACACACACACACACACACACATATATATATATATATATATATATATATATATATATATATATATATATATTGTACTTTATAACATCAAGGTGCCACAACAGTGAAATAACAAAATACTGATCCTAAAGGACTGAAAGTCAAAGCAATACAAAAAACAAAAACATAAAATAATTCATATTTTTTTGAGAAAGCAAGCCCAACCATGTACCCCATGTTCTCTGCTGATTATATTTGCCATCTCTCACCTTGCACAATAGTGCAGAAAGGTTAAATTTCCCATCTCTGATGTTCTGTGACCTCCCACAAAGAAATGCCAGCTGAGGAGATCATATGATTATTTCATCACTTCTGCCTGCATTAAAAATGATTAATATTAAGGACTTTCAACTACATGGAATGCTTCCTTCTATCTGTCTATCTATATATCTGTCACTGTACTTATTCATATATCTATATCTATCTGTCTGTCTATATATATATTAGGCCATACACTATTGGCTATCACAAGCTGGTGTTTACTCTAGGGAAGACATGGATTTAATCATCAATATTCTTACTTTGGTATTAGAACACAATGTCTTCAGTTTCCAGGGCCAATGGTATCTCCAAAGCAAGGGGACAGCTATGGGGGCGACGTTCGCCCCAACATATGCTGACCTATTTATGTTTTTTTTTGAGATCAAATACATCTATCAGGCTGATTTCCCATTTAAAGAACAGCTTATGATGTGGAGGAGATACCTAGATGACTGCTGGGTGGTTTGGAATGGGCTTGAGGGGGAATGGAATGATTTTGTCGAGTATTTGAATAGTAATGTCTTCGGGATAAAATTCACAGGTAAAATACACTTGTTCACGGTTGACTTTCTTGATGTGCATGTCACCAAGACATTGGACGGCACAATAGCAACCACAGTACATAGAAAACCTTTCTCGAAGAATTCCTTACTATTGGCAAACAGCTGTCATCCACCCCACATAATAAACAATATACCCAAAGCCCAATTCCAACGCATTAGAAGAATTTGTTCCTCTGATGAGGAATATGATACACAAGCAGCAGTCCTTAAACAGAGGTTTATGGATCGTGGATATTTAGAACCTAAGTTGAATACAGCCTATTCTGCAGGCCGAAAGTTAAATAGAATACAACTGTTACAATCTAAATCTGTTGATAAAGGCAATGATTCATCAGGAGTGAGATTCATCACCAGCTATAGGACCAATACTTTCAAGATCAAGGATATCATCAATAAGTATTGGCATATCTTTATAAGTGACCCATTTTTTTCAGATATATTACCTGACAAATGCAGTTTTGGTTATAGACGGGGTAAAACATTGGGTCAATGTTTTTCACGTTTTAAGAATGAAGTTCCCAGTTCAGGATATAAGTTTAGTGGTCGCCTGGGTTGTACTTTTTGTGGCAATTGTAAATACTGCAAACTAGTGTCTAGAACTTCTTCATTTACATCTATTAACACTAGTAAGATCTATGACATTAGACATCACATTAAATGCAGCAGTACTTGGTTGGTTTACATGGCTGTTTGTAAATGTGGTGCTTTTTATGTAGGACAGACCTCCTGTAGTTTTAAACAAAGGATGGCCCTTCACATTAGTGATATTAAATGTAAATGTGAAAGGAGCGCCCTGTATAAGCACACTTTAGTACATACAGCCTCGCATTTTGTATTTGTAGGGATAGATTTGTTACAATCCAGTGATGCTAATGTAGCTTTAAGACATCAATTGCTAAATAATTTGGAACGTAGATGGATTGTCAATCTTGGAGCATTATTCAAACCTGGACTCAATGATCACTGGTGATTTTGGTGGGTATTCAAATTCTCAGGTATATATAAATATTGTATATTTTTTTAGCATAGAGATTTATATATGTATTTAGATTTCATAATATTGTTGGGGATATTAGTAGGCTAGATCTTGTCTGTATGTAGTGTTTAGTTTTTTATAATTATATGAAACTAATCAATCTAATTATTTGTTATATGCATCAAGTTTTATTATATGTATGTGTTTATGTGGAATACCACTAGGGGGCATGGTGAGATCCGGTTATATAAATGGATGCACCATGTGAATTCTGCACTCACTGATGACGCTCTTTGGAGCGAAACCGGTTTGGGGGATGTGTTACATTCAATAAACAAGTTTACTTTCAGCTGCTCGTGTCTCCTGTTTGTGCTGGAATTATCTTTTGGAGGTTTTATATATATATATATATATATATATATATATATATATATATATATATATATATACATATCTATATATATATATATATATATATATATATATATATATATATATATATATATATATATATATATATATATATATATATATATATATATATATATATATATATATATATGGCTCACCTATGTTTGACTGAATGAGTGGGTTGGGAGATTTAATGTCGATGTTACAGATGGCCGAATGGTGGATATGTTGGTGGTACAGAACGTCGATACATGTAATTGGAATTGGGAGGTAAGAGCATGTGTGTGTGTGTGTGTGTGTGTGTGTGTGTGTGTGTGTGTGTGTGTATTTGATGTAGGGATAGGGTCAGGGATGACTGAAAGATGGCTGTTGTGCGTTTGTGGATGAGTCTGTTTATTTTTGGGTAAGGGCAAGGCTAGGGATAGATGTAATGTTGTTTGTGTGTCTGAGTATGTCTTGTGTAGTGGCAGTGTTATGGAAAGGTTTTAATGATGGTAAGGTGTAGGACTAGGGTTGAGGGAAGGGGTAGTGTTATGGTTAGGGTTAAAACCCATTGCTATAGTGGTGCAGGGCTGCGAAGCTCATGCATTGCCAATGTTCTATGAAAATTATCAGGAATGTTTCCATCAGGTAGTCTCTCAGCATGTTTTAGGATAGTTGCAGTCTTTTGAAATACATGTGGAGACTTCTCAGATCGAGACATTTTTTGATTGGAACTTCTTGCGTGCAGTGTTTCTTTGAGATATGTTAGTTTTGAAAAAATTCCTCCTCTCTCTTCTCAGTTATATTTCATCCTCTGTCTGAACAATTTAATATTGTAGCTTCTCAAACTTCTTAATAGCCATTCCATCTGACATGCTTTTCATGTTAACTATGTTGCCATTCAATCTGCATCTTTTTAAAGAGGCATTTTATTTGTTTGTTATAAAAGAACATTTGTTAGGACTGGAATTTGTTTGACTGTTTTGTGTTGAGATCAGACTTTCATAATGAATAATGGAACAGAGGTAGTATATTCTTTAGTCTATGACCAATGACTAAGTAAGTGGGCAGTAGATACATAACTTATTAAGACAGTATTTTTGCAACAAAACTGTATAGTTACACAACAGTCACTGTTAATACTCTAAACTTTCTTCATGATATTTTTTCTGTCAGTATAATCATTGGAATCTGTATAGTTTCATCAATAGGTCACATATTAAACACTGACATTTGACTATTTCTTGAGCTCTGTATTTGCATACTGTGGATCATTATAAGAACAACTGCATTACTCATGAAATCCATGCTTTTAGAAAACATAGCTTTATGTGCACCAATAATACAAACATTCATTCTCTGCAGCTACATGACCTCTAGCTCATACATTTTCTGAACTAAAGCAAATCTATTTCAGTTTTGCTCCATGCAATCCCAACAATGTGTAAAGAATCATCTCTTCTTTTTTTCTTGTACTTTTTATGAGACACATTGCAAACAATAGTCTCTTATTTTTTTGTCATTTTGCAATGACATGCCTGCTCAGTGTGTAATACATAACTGATTTGTCTTTGCATTTAACTTCCCAAATGTTACTTGCTAGTATTTTCTTCTTTAGTTGGTTTTATGCTGTTATCTGTTTGCTTTAAACAACAGACCTAGTACACAGCTTACTTCTTCATTAAGACACAGGGTACTACAGCTCCAGACATTCTCTCTCCATATCACTCTGAAGACTCTTCTCAAAGAATCTGAGCTTCTCTGGGGTCATGTGCATCTGTGGAGTTACACAGCTCACTTCCAGTTCTTCCCTGAGTCCTCATTTCACTGCAGTACATATACATTTCTCAAAATACTATCAATATACATTCACAGGCCTAGTTTATACTTCACAGAAGTCATTTTTCCAGAGTCTCAAATGCATTGTTTTGTGATTTTGATGGTAGTTTGCTCAAAGGTGTCCTAATATACACTCCACAGTATTTAACAATCTCTTCCCATCAGCACAGATTATTCATACATATACTCATGGAACATCTCACATGCATACACAATGACAAATAACTGTCCTTTTATCTATGTATAACTCCTCAGGCATTTCCTAAAAGTTCCTGGGCTATAAACAAGCAGATTATGCCCATGTAGAATCACTACAACAAATCTCACCTGACTTAGATCTCCCTGTAGTACAAATGACTTATTCATCAGTATACTGATATACTCTTCCCAGCAACAAAAATCATATCTGTACAAACTTTGCTGAAAACTCATAGACTTCAGCCCCTCCACTCTCAGTGCTAGTCTCTCGGCCATTAACTGGATTATCTTGCATTCACTTCCTCTCGATGATGCAGTACTCAAATTTAATTGCATCTTCCTAAATACCTAAGACTCTGTAGCCCCCCCCACATAAAATAAGAATAAAATCAAATTACGCCCCCTGGCTTAGTAAAGACACTCATAAACTAATGCATAAAAGTGACAATGCCTAGAAAACTTGGCAAAAAAGTAAATCCCCCACTCACTTCCAACTATTTAAAGAACTTAGCAACCATACCAAGAAACAAATATGCAATGATAAAAAGACTTTCCACACCAAGACACAAACCAGTGCTCAGTTGAATCCCAAAATTTTCTGGAGAAGTATTGACTCTATCCTCCACCTTGGTAAACCACAAACTCCCAATCCCTACCCTAACCTCTCTGAACAAGACACCGTCTCTCTCCCTTTTATAGACTCCATCAGCAAATTGACTAATACAAGCCACACTCCCCCCAAAAAGCACCACCCCAAACTGCAACGAACAACGTAAGGTTCTCTCTCAACCCTATTTCTACTTCTTATGTAAAGTCTCTGCTTCTCAAACTTAAACCCTGCTCTTGCTCTGTCAACAAGCTCTTTCCTCACTTCCACAAGCTAGCAGCAAACTCTATTGCCTATCCAGTCATAATTCTTATTAATCAATCTATTGAAGAAGCTACTATACCCAAAATTTGGAAATCCTTCTACATTATCCCCCTTCATAAAGGTGGCAACTCCAATGATCCCTCTAATTACCGGCCTATTGCTATACTTTCCCCACTATTCAAGATTCTCAAAAAATGCATTCACAACCAGATACTTAACTTTCTCCTCCAAAACAACCTCTTCACTGCAACCCAACATGGCTTTTGACTTCACCATAACATCTCTACAGCCCTCCTAGCCTTCACCCACACCATTGCTGAATCTAGGAACAGCAACAAACTAGTCTCATGCCTGCTTCTAGACTTATCTAAGGCATCTGATACAGTATCGGATCCCAAACATCTGACTAAATTGACTAACCTTAATCTATCCAACTCAACTCTCTCATGGTTCTCCAGCTATCTCACAGATCGGCTACAGTCAGTCAGATGGCAATCTGCCTGCTCCTCTTTCTTACCTGTACACATTGGTGTACCCCAGGGTTCTATTCTCAGAACCCTTCTTTTTAACATCTTTATTAATGATCTCCACTCCTCCACCCCCCTCTCCAGCCTCATACAATACACTGATGACTCCATTCTAATTACATCCTCCAACTCAATCTCACAACTTCAGACACATACTCAACAATCTTTCCTTCTTATTGAAAACTGGCTAAATGACAGTCAGCTTATTTTAAACCCTCCCAAAAACAAAGCTACTTCTCTTTCTCCCCAAAAAGAATGACCACCTAAAAACTACCTTCTTTATCTCTTCACTAAATAATACAATCATAAATGTGGACACTCATACAAAATTACTAGGAATGACTGTAGATGGCCAACTAAAAATTGACTTGGACATTCACCAATCAATTAAGAAAAACTAACCAAAAACTTGGCATGCTATGCCACAATTCAAAATTCCTCTCTGCAGATTCTAGACACACCATAGCTCAAGCCTGTCTCCTTTCAAGCCTTCTCTATGTCTCACCAGTTCTTACCAACCTTCAGTCCTCCCTACTGTCCAGGCTTGAACAAACCTACAATAAAATTGCCAAATTTGCAGCCAACTTACCTAACTCAACCCAACATTGCAAAGCTCTCCATACTCTACAATGGCTTGAATTATCCCACCATCTAAAACTATCCCAACTGCATATAACCCACCTTGTAATAAACAAACCTACTGCTTGTCCCTCTCTCGTCAATCTAGTTACTTACTACTCCTCCCTCATCCCCTTTGCAGTACAGATAAACTTCTTCTAGAAACATGCACACCCAAAATTAAAATAGGCAATCTCTTATATAAATCATCCATAACAAAAGTCTGGAACAACCCCCCCTCTAACTTGCGTAACATCACACAAACAGTTTTGAAAAAGAACTAAATCACTTCTTCCAGAAAAATTGGATCTGCCCTTGTCAGGATCGAACCTGACCACTTTCTCTCGCATTCTTTCTTTTCCCTTTGTCAAATCTACTTAAGCTTAAAATACTTGACTGCTAATTGTATACTCCCCCTTGTACATTTTCTCACATTATATGTATTTCTATATATTTCTATGATATCTCTATATATGTTAACAAGTATGCTGCATTGTTACTGCACTGTATGTTATGTAATTAATACTCTAACTGTGTTATTTTTGTAGCAATTACTTTTGGAGCTTTTCTCCTTGGGTCTCCACTGAAAATGGATATGTGTTCAGTTGGACCACCCCGGTTAACAAATGTGAAATAAATAAATAAATAAATAAATATCGCAACACTTTTATGTGGCTGCATTAATTACTAACCATTTAAGTGTTCAAGTAATTTACTGATGGGTTGGTCAATTAGTATGTCAAAGATAATCTTTAGATCAATGATATAATAAAGTCACACAGAGTAACACCTCAAGCCTGTAGCTCATTTTTATATACCTTCAATAACAACCCATAGCTCCATGTGGCATATAGACCTTTTATGAGTCTGTTTTCTTCAAATAAGTGACATACCAGCTTATAATAGGCAGCATTACAAACAGCAAGGACTTATTAACAAAAGGAAACTAAGATTTTTAATCTACAATGTCCTGCAGTAGGCAAATTAATCACTGTTTGACATTTATTATTCATATTTTCATCTTTATGTTCATATCCTCATAACTGAGAAACCAAATTGCTATTGAGGGGTATGGTGTGAAATGACATGGTGGGAGACAGGGAAACTCATTGTCAATGTCTATTTATATCACATTATATACTTGAGGCTATGATAGTTGCCTGTTAGCAATTCTGAAAATAAGCAATACTTCCATATGCACTTGATACTTCAAAAAATAAGTGACTTACAAACTATTGCAAAGCATAACATGAAATCTTATATGTTGTTGAAGAAAATTGACATTGATATTTGCACTGCAAGTTGCATATATTGAGAAATATTCATTGTTCTTTATATTTAAGCAATAACTGTGTGTGGGTGTATTGAGATTTACCTGCAGTTGTCATGATTTAGTAATGAGGGTGATGCCCAAGTGATTAAACAAAGCCAATTGTGAATAAATCCTCATATACCCACTCCCACAAGTCAGTTATTGATATTATACAATGATATTATTTAAGAAAGAAATTGCTTACTTTTCTTAAATAATATCTTTGTATAACAGTGCCATAGTGCTCCACTGCATTGTTTCCTCATTGTTCCATGTTTGTTGATGTACTGCACACACATATGGGACTTAATGTTCCCAGGCTTACACAGTACATCAGTCCTGTTGAAAACAAACAAGAAAGGAAGATCTCTGTTGCTTTCTTTTTTTAACTATAAAATCAAGACAGTTTATAGGTATGAGAGAGGCAGGGCAGGAATACAAGGAAAATCCGGTATGCTTGTTAAACTTTGCAGAACTTACCTGTTTATCCTTGTATTTACTCTGCCCTCCCTATGTACCTTTCAACCTCTTAGCTCAATAAATATGGAAAAACCTAATGGGGACAAAGGCCCCAAAATAGGGGCTAATTGTAAATGTTGTTCTTATAAACTTAGAAAGTTTCTAGAATAGCAAGATTTGTGATATCGTTCATTGTTTGAAGGATGTGAAGTCTGAAACTGAAATGCATGTCATTATTTTGTTACTTCACTCCTCACTGTGTGCACACACTCACGCACATACATACACACACACACACACACACGCACACACACACACACACACACACACACACACACACACACACACACACACACACACACACACACGCATGAGCGAACATGTGCGCCTGTACACACATGTGATCCCAGACATCTCTCCTTTCTCACATCCAGTTATACACAAACACCTGCACACTTGCTCAAACTTATGGAAACATTTACAAACCCACTCATATGCATGCTGAAACACTCCTGTAGTGCCTCCAAAACAGAGCTGTCATCCTCAGTTGCAGCATCAGGGTGAGAAAAATTCTTTGCCACTCCTTAATGTAAATCCAGAAAACAGTTGTACAGTATCTTAAATCCTGATGCATCCATATTCAAAACATGAAAATTGTGTGATATTTGCTGTTTAGTCAAGGTAGCAGAAAGCCATTCTTCACAAAACCCTTCAACTACCAAGCCCATAAATATTACTATGGTTACAGATGCATAATGTGGCTTCCTCCTTACAAGCAGAATTGGAGAAACCAGTGAGATTAGCTCAAGCCCCTCCCTCCTTCTGTTGAACCATGGTTCCGTGGTGGGTATGTTCAGTTTCTATCAGAGCAACATAGTTCTTAGATTATTTATAAAACCCAGTATCCCAGTGCCATCTCCCATTTAGGCACACCAAAATAAGTTGAATGTTCTTCTGTTGTGACATATTTTCCTCATGTTCAAATCTAGCTTCAAGGGTAGAGACCAAAGCAATTATTTGCCAGAGGATCTTTTCCTGAGCATTAATGCACTGATCATTCTTGGTTAAATGGAACTCCAGTTCCTTATGCTTTGCTTGCAGCAGCTGAAGAATCTCCTTATTGGCCAAGTGTGTGGGAATTAAGACAGCTTTTTTCTGTAGACATCTGCCTGAAATGAGCTAAAGTGATGGCTACTAACGAGCTTTGAAATATCTATTTCAAAGAACAACTGTGGCATTACTACCTCACCTTTGACACAAGCTGATGGTCCTACTATCTCTGAACTAGAAAACTATTGTTTTAGATACCGGGATTCCCCCTCCAATTTGTGAACATCCAACTCCAATTAGGGAAAGGTAGATGCATTCCTAATGGAGGGATGGTGAAGAATAGTAATTAATACACGTATTAAATATCAAAAGATTTGTTAGCCACAAGATCCATGTGACTTTTTTAGTGGAAGTTACACCCCAGAGGGTCTTTCTGTAACATCTTCCAGGTGATGAAAATTGCAGTCCAAAATTTCTGCTGTAGAAAACCCACCCTGAGTGTGTCACCTTGCAAGTTCCCTTAACATTTGTCCATTGTATACTGCCAATTTTGCTTTCTGCTGTTTACACAGTTTTCATAAATCCATATTTATTCTTAACAAGGTGATTTTTTTATGTTTTCTGTGTTGTCCCCCCTACACTTTTTACTACCCTGCATCCCTGTTGGGGCATTTTAACCTTTGTTATGCATTACAATCAGAGCACTATGATATTTGGGCCTCCATGTTTCTTTTCATTTCTTTTTTTTCTTTTTTGACAGCATTGTGTCCTCTGTCTTGTGCTAGTGAGCTGTTTGAGAGCTTCCATTCTTTATATGGTGTTGTCTAACGTAGTGGCCAGCTTTCTATCCCAAGTGAAACATGACAGTGTTAGCAGAAGATAGTGTCCTATACTAGCCAGTGTTTATAAAAATAGGCCTGATATAGTGTCTGAGTGAAAACAGTCTTAAAATAGATAATGCAAGCCCAGCACATTATTTGCCAACAGCTTGTCCCTAGCCAGTACAGGCTAAACAGGTGGAATGTGACCTAGAGGGATTGATATATATTAGTTCATGTAGGTTGGCTGCATTGCTAAGCAATAATTCACAATACCTGGTGATAAGAATGAAGAACTGTGCATTAGGTAAGATGTGTAGGTTTTGATACAGTACACAGCCTGGCATATTTGCAGGATATGGTGTAGTGCCAGCAAAAATGATTATCCTGATGGAATTGGTGGAAAGTATTCTTATAAAGCTAATGCAAAAGCCAGTGACGTGATACTTAATTATAGACTGTGAGGTGTGCAAAATGAATTCACTCTTTACCAGAGAAAGCATGGCTGTACATACAAGCCAAATGAAGGCTTTTTGGGACAGGCTGTCTCCACAGCTCTGTGCATGCCTGAAAATGAGAGGTACGACAGACTGGAAACTTGGGTGCATTGCATCATATCTGTCACAGTTCAGGCAATACACGATGCTTCACTGGAATTTTGAAAGAGCATAATTGCATTTGCATGTAACTAAGTGTTACAATATGGACAACTGGTGATGAAGCTGTCACATTGTGCAGCCACACAAAATATTTTAGGCATGCTATACAGAAAGGAAAACAATGCAACATATTACATGAACATGCATGATAGGGGAAGTTCTGAAAAGGCCAAAATTGTAATCCTTTTGAAGACTATGATAGCTGTGCAGCTTATGGATAATGGCCACCAAAAGCTGTTTAATACCATAAACTGTCAAAAGTTATATTTTACTCACAGTGTGATTAGCCAAGTAGAAAAAAATAAATAAATAAAAAAGGTGCATATTGTGAGCGAGGTGGCAAGTCTGACATTTAGTATAAACAGTGATGTGTTGGAACTTGTCAAAACTGCCCTGCTCTTAATGTTTCAAAGGCTAAATAAAAATATTCCTGGCCTATGCTGGTAACACTGATATATATTGCTGATATCTTTTACTACAATTTAAAAATACGCCAACAAAAATATGTCTTATATGTGCTTGTGCTTGACTTTTTAGTTGTTTCTTTTGGTTATGTACTATAACAAGTAGTATATGTTTCTGTTCTGAAATTTAGAAATATTTTGTATTCAAGAAAGTGTAATCACAAATTGTGTATGATCTTAGGTTCATAGGTTCATAGGTTCATACTAGGCTATCTGCCCTGGGGCAATTATAAGCCTAGCCCGATTCTGTATGGCTTATGCCACCCCTTGATTTGAGTATACTGTGCCCTTTTTTAAGGTTTAGTTTACTGTGCGTCTGTCTAATAGTGACACGGGAGTAATCCCTGGGACAAACCTACAATCCCCCATCCACTTATTGAGATTCTTCTTGAAGAGATTCAGTGAGGTGCTCTGCCTCACATGAACTGGAATTCTATTCCAGAGCGAAGGGAGCCTCTGGGTTATGAACCTGTCCCTCCAGCAAGTTCTATTTATTTCTGTGCTGAGGTTCAAGTCCCTCGAGCTGTGGCTCTAAGGATTTAGATTTACTGAGGTGGAGCATGTCCATTAATTCTGGATTTGACATAGCTTTGTATGTCAGGCATAGATCGCCAAGTAGGCGGTATGCAACTGAGTAGAGCTGGAGTTTTTAACCGAGCAGTATATGGCATCTGTTTGAGACCCTTGATCCTCTTGGTGAGATACTTTTGGGGTCTTTCTAATTGCTGCAGGTGTCGGGTAAGGTACATCCCAAAAGGCATTGTATTCTATGATGGGCCTGATGAGGGATGAATAAAGGTACGATTACCTCTCTTGATCTAGATGTGAAATCCTTCGTGATGAGGTGGGCTATGTAGAAGGTCTTTCTAACCACTTTGGCAATGTGGTTTTCAAAGGAGAGATTGCTATCAACTTGGGTCCCCAGGTCCCTAATAACTTTCTCTGTACTTAATGGGTTTCCACCTATGTGGTAATTTGTGGGCACATTGTTTTTGCCAAAGGGTATGACTATACATTTTTTGGCATTTAGCTTTAAACCATGGCGCTGGCACCAGTTATCTGTCTCTGTGAGACCTTTTTGAAGGATGTTTGTGTCAGCTGGAGAGTTGATTATGGCGCCCAGTTTGCAGTCGTCTGCGAACTTGGTGAGCCATAGTCCTCCCAGGTTTGCCTGTAAACAAGTATAGCTACTTACTGTATGAGTTGTTGCAAAAATGTACTACTGAAAAGAGTCATTAATTTATTTTAGTACAGTGCTGAACTCAAGATGAAGAAAGTACTAAAAAGATATGTTACAACCATGGCGGTCTAGTGGTTAAGGTTTGGTGCTGCCATGGCCTGGATTTGCTCTCTAATCAGGGAATTTCAATGGACTTGTTTGCACATAGACTCATGTGGTAAGAGGCTGTTGTCTTTGCACTTCTATTTAACAGATGCGCATTGTAAGGAGTTTGAATCCTGTATATAGCCTCTAAAGATATCACAAGTTATGGTAACTTTGTTAGGCCCTTGTGGCCTACTAGTAGGCATTGGCCCCCTAAAGCCAGTGATTGTAGGTTCAAGCCCCATCTGGGGTGACACAATCGTTTATGGGTGGGTTTTGCAGAATGGTTAAGGTCTTTACTTACACGATACACAGTTTGATTCTAACCTTGGTTTACTGGTCAAACTTAAAATTGCCCTCAGGGCTGTTAGCCCAGTATTCATCTATGAACAAAGTCCAGACATTTCAGGAGGTATGCAGAGGCACCATGCTGCTGTTTTTAAAAGAAGCGGTAAAAATTTACATGCAAAAAAGGTCCCTCTTTATATGATGCTTATACCATACACAAAATCACAAGGTAATATTTTTTCAGAACTTGAGTAGCTGTGAGCAAAATCATCAGCGGTGCAACAAGTAGCCCACTCAGCTTTGGTGTAAAAGGCTGTAAGTTCTATTCCCTCACCAGAGGACAGTTGTCCAATAACATTGTACATTACTAAACAAATGGAAAGATATCACAAATGAAGAATCCTGAGAGTTGTTTAAAAAGATAATAAAATCTGTATAGTAACATTATGGACAACTATGGAATGCTACTGACTCTGTAGTGATAACCCCCCCCCCCCAGGAAAAAAAACAAACAAACACACATTAAAAATGCCAAGTATCCCAAACTAATCAGCATTACAATAGCTGAAATTTACAGGAGTACACAGAGAAACATATTAGACAATTATGGATACATCTATATGCCATCCACTAACTCACAATATGTGCTCTAAAGCTGCCAGGGTAGTTACAATACATATATATTCGCATCACTCATTACATTAAAACAGAGACAACTACAGATATCTACATAATACATGTATCATTAAAAAACTATTGACTTGAATTTATGGATTCTGAAGAAATTTGTAAATTTTCTAATAAAAAAAATGAAAGTCAAAGGGCATTAATTGCCACTTCGCCATAGCTAACAGTTGCTAACACTGGGTTCAGGACCTGTGTGGGGAACACAAGTAATGCACACAACCAAGAAAAGTGGGAGATAGAAAATAAGAAGTGGAAATTGGTGAAGAAGAGGGACAAACAATAGGAATCTTGGAATAGGGAAATCTGAGACAAAGTCAGAAGGGCATGGGCAATATTTTTTTTTGGTGGAAATAGGCCCCATTTTTAGTGTAAAGCATGGAAGGAAAGGTAAATATATGGAGAGAGGAAGTGAAGGTAAGGACAGCATGTATAAACATAGAGCAAATAGCACAAGACCGACAAAGGTTGAAAAAAAAAACACAATATGGACAGGTTAGTTACCCAGACAGCACACTGCATAACACAGGCAATGGAAAGTTGTCAAACAGATTAGGGATGTATACCAGCCATGGTGAAATGCAGAAAAAATAATCTACCTATGCATTATCACGTTAGCACATGGTGCATAATATGTGACAGTCATACCTGGATGTGTATGACCAATGGTACATGTCTGTTCCAGGGTAATAAAGTAAGATCATGATACACATTGGATAAATATACATATATCCAATTAGTCCATCAGCAGTGCAGGTGTTAGCCAAGCTACATCACAGATGAGCAAATGCAGGTCAAGCAATGGTGCATATCTCCACAGGACAGAAACAAACCTATGACTATGCATGTGAAAGGTAAGTAACCAAGCACAGTGCCAAACAGAGGTTCTGCAAAAGATCAATAAAGGCTACTACATATACAAGTAGGTGTACATAACCAAATGTGTGTATGCTACACACATATGCCATGTCAAAGGCAACACACAGGTATACATGTGCATGTATGTGTGTCAGTGGCACAAATGTAATGGACATGAAATCAAGGTCAATACACATACATACACTGATGATATGTAAAAATATGTTAAAAAAACGTAACATGACAGAATATTGAATATAGCAGGTTGTGCACATGGATGTTAAAAAATACACTGGGTAACACACAAGCAGAATGAGAAAAATAACATATTGCAAGCATTAGCCAGCAACTTACATGCACAAGTCCCAGGGCTGCACACAGAAAAATATACCTGTTTCTGATCCTCCATGGCATCAGTATTGCCAAACCACGACACACCACCACATCATATGAGTGGAACATTATGACAATTGTCATCCAAAACCACATGGAATGACATGTCTGTATGTTGCACATACCTGACATGGCAAAACAGACATCTAAGGCATATAACACTGTTAGTGTTGGACTATAGACAGAATATGTTGTCTGTCAGTTGTCCCAGTAAGGCACATGTTTACAGGCTGCCTATTACAGTAATAGCAATATGTCAACTGCCACAATACATGGACAGTTGAATGTGTGTGGATAGTGTGATGTGTTAATGTGTGTCATGGTATGCATGCACAAGAGTGCATATACAGTCCAAGCAATTAAAAGTCAATCATCATGTTGGCAGCAGAACACAAGTGGAGCACACAGACAATACCTGTGAGTCAGAGGGACCAGGCTGATGTGCATCAGACTCCCAAATAATCTCACAAGCTATCATCCTGAATGAATCCCACATAGCCTCTACCATCTCATCGAAGAAGGTCCCCATCATATTCCTCACATGTGTTTGGAGCACATTGGTAATGCCTTCCTTGATCTCTAGAAGTCTCTATCATGGCCATGGGGACATCTCCTCTCGGGTGCAGACAAGATGGCTCAAGCAGAGCATTAACTTTCAACTGTACAGATTTTCACAGAATGTCCAGATTTTTGCCTCAAATATTTGGTTTGTTCCTCATAAAATCTGTAGTTTTCTGGCAAATCACAGATGACTGAAGTCACTAAATAATGACCAAATAATGACATACATTTCAGTTTCAGACTTCCTATCATTCAGAAAATGCATGCTAAGACAAATCCTTTTATTCTAGCAGGTTTCTAAGTTTATAAGAGCAATATTTAAAATATGTCCCTATTTTTGGGCCTTTGTTCCCCCATTATTTTAGGATTTGTCCAGATTTCTTGCGTTAAGAGGTTGAGAGGTATAAGCAGGGGAAGGTCCAGGCTCCTCAGCATTGTTATTGTCATCATCACTGTCTTCTTCTGATTATTTAGACTGTTGCCTTGCACATGCATGTCTTCTTTAGATTGGTGAACATCCTCGGGTACCATGCTCTGTAAAAATTAATTGCAAAACACAACAGAAAAGAAAACAAAATGTCTATCATGCAGAAAAATCCCATGAAAATCAGAGCACAACACGATATTGTTATGCTGACAATTTACCCAGGGACTGAGACACAGCCATTATGGACAGAGTTACCCATGGCCCAATATGCCATACTCCTAAAAAGGACAACAGTATTCTTTCATGGTCAATTCTTTATGCTTAGACACAGACACATGCACGCATACACACACACACACACACACACACACACACACACACACACACACACACACACACACACACACACACACACACAATATATGAATGGTCAACAAACATATTTAACTGTCTGCATTCATTGATGTATATGAGTGCAACTGTATCGATAGAAAAACACAGCTCACAGAAGGACCAACAAATTCTCCACAACTCGAACAGGAATACCAAACAATTTATTGCACAAGATACATAAAGTTAAGCGCTTTCATCAGTTGTAACTGACTTCATCAGACTTCCTGTTCGAGTCGTGGAGAATTTGTTGGTCCTTCTGTGGGCTGTGTTTTTCATTCGATGTATATGAGTGGACAAAACATGCCATTGTATAAATGAGGAGAAACATATTGGAGACTATTGTGAACAATAGTCACAATATATGACTACCTACTGAGACAAGCAGCATGACATTTGGCTGAACAGACATCACTATAATGAGTACAGCACTAAAGATAATGCCCCTGATTCGGCAAGCCTTGCATAGCCATGCAATCCAGGAATAGCCTGTAGGGGCGTGCAGAAGCGCTCCTGCACTAGTCCTGCACGGACTCAGCCCCTGTATGCAAATTACCCCATTTTCAGGAGAAATCCATGCAGATGAGGTGAATTTGTGATCCAGGAAGCTGGAATCCAGCAGTGCAAGGCTAGTGTAATCTGAAAAAATGTATGCGGTTAGTAACCGAGTACATTTCTGCAAATTACAAAACGGAGCTGTCACAGCTCCAAATAAAGGGTGCATATCATTCAGGAACCATGCCAATGGCCAAGTATAAGGCCACTGGCATTGAAAACAGTTTAAAAAGAAAGAAATCAACTTTTATTTTTTTTAGCCGATCTTGGCTGTTTAAGCGTAGGGCAGTGGTGCTCAAACGGGATTGGGTTAAAATAAAAAAAAACAAAAAAACAAAAAAAGCATTCTAACCAAAATCACTATTCTGACATTATAGTCAATGGCAGGCAGAAGACAACATGGCCAGTGAGTAGTGGTTGCTAAGGGGGGAGGCTCAGTGTTAGACATGTAACTATGCATTAGCAAGCAATCCTATCCAAATGAAGGGAATGACAGTGAAGCCCAGATTTCTCCAGAATGCTAGTCAGCTCCCAACAGTGTAAGAGCAGGAATAGCTTGGTGCAAGTCTAGGAGTTAGCTGACATCATAAGGGGTGTGTCAGGCATACTGTAAGCGGATTGGAGCCCTGTGGCTCAGGTTTGCTCCTAGCTTAGCACTGCTAGGCAAGGGTGTGTGTCTGAGTCTGCCTAGCACTCTTTACATTGCCTAAGTGGGTGTGCGCACCATGCAACAGGTTTTAAAGAAAAAAAAAGGTAAACCAGGAAATAGCAGCTCTGTGCACATTTGAGCATTGTGTTTGCACGGTGCACCCCTGGGCTTAAACAGGAAGGCAATAGGAAGGGAAAACAGCAGTAGGAAGTTAATCAAGGAGAACTAGCATAGCTGGCAGGTGAAATGTATCAGAATCAGCCAATTACAGAGACAGCAGACCAGCCCAGCTCAGAACACTACTATAAACTATGCAAACACCTTCCATTCTGGTTTTTCCCATACTCTACACCACCGGTGTATACAAGCGGGGAAGTTTTAACAGACATAACAACATAATGATAGGGGCTGCAATAGCTATCATACAACAACTTGTGGACAGAGTGAGAAGACTGAGAAGAAGGTACAGACCCAGGGTAACCTACCAGGGGCTACATGAGTTGGAGATAGTGGAGTGCTATAGGGTGGACAGGGACCTCCAACAGCAAATTGTTAAGCTGTGCCGACCATGCCTGACACACTGAACTAACAGAAGGGAACCCATCCCAGTGGATACCAAGGTATGTGTAGACCTAAGAATACTAGCTATAGTTACCTTCCAAAGCCCAACTGGAGATATGATAGGGATCTCACAAGCATCAGCATCCAGGGTACTTCACCAGTTCCTGGATGCCATGTCAGCACATGCCGGTGAGCACGTATATTTCCCCAACACCCGAACACCCGTGAGGCGTTTGCCAGCAATATGCAACTGTTCCACCAAATAGCAGAATACCATGAGGTAGTGGGTGCTATAGACTGCATGCGCATATGCATCAACCGCAAGGGCTTCCCCTCCATCAACTGCCAGGTCATGTGAGATGCCCAGGGCATAATAATGAATGTGTGTACTGGCTGCCCTGGAAGCTATCATGATTCCCACATCTGGCATCTGACACAGCTGTACCAGAGATTTGCCAATGGAGACATCCCTGATGGTCACCTAGTGGGGGATGCTGGATATGCACTGGAGCCATAGCTGATGACACCCATCAGAAAAGCACACACACCCAAACAAGAACTCCATAATGAGGCACATGCACAGACCAGAATTATAATAGAGCGTGTGTTTGGGATGCTCAAGTCAGTTCCGGTGCCTGGACACATCCGGTGGAGCCTTGCAGTACTCACCAGCTACATGTACCCAAATTGTCATCATATGTGCCATGCTACACAATATGATCCTGCGGAAACAGATGAAGCAGGAACAGAATGGGGCAGGGCCACACAGCCCCCCACCATTGCCAAGGCCTGCACAGGCACACAGTGATTCAGAGGAGGAACAACCTGAGCCTGCCCCAGTAGGCAGAAGGAGGGGTGCCCAGTATGCCCTGGCTTTGGCAAAGAGATAATGCATAGCACATACAGTGACACAGGAAGGACCCAGGGAATAACACCGCTCTCTGACTCTCACATACAGTAAAAGTGATGCCAAACATGATACTACCTGTGCTCAGCCATGTGCAGGGAGTGAACTATGTGCATCTGACATAGGCAGCCCTGCAGCACCACCCTCAATTCTGGGACACCCACAAGTTAAGTGACTCACACATGCCAGTCAGGGGGGATTCACATGCACAACAACAGTCACAGCCAGCAGGACAGGTATAGACAAACACAAGCAAAGGCTGTGCTATGGCTTCTGAATGATGCCTGTGGGTAACCTCCCCCCCCAGGCCTACACAGACAGACTACAACAGGTCAAGCAGTGGGATGTTAGATCTAAAGGGTAGGAAGTCAGAAACTAATATGGCAATCAAAGCTAAGACCTGTAATAAACTGATATGCCTCTAGTCAGCATGATAGGTTAGAATACAGAATGAAATGGAGTACGTGACATACCAGTACAGTCTTAGCAAATGTGTACAAGTGTCAGGTCTGCCTCACCCATCCTACGTAGAAATGTAATAACAGTCAGGTGTGCCCCCCCAATCCTGTGTAGAAATGTAGTAACAGATGTGCCCCCCAACCCTGTGTAGAAATGTAGAAACAGTCAGGTGTGCACCCCCTAATCCTGTGTAGAAATGTAGAAATAGTCAGGTGTGTCCACCAATCCTGTATCGAAATGTAGAAACAGTCAGGTGTGCCCCCAAATCCTGTGTAGAAATGTGGAAATAGTCAGGTGTGCCCCCCCTAATCCTGTGTAGAAATGTAGAAACAGTCAGGTGTGCTCCTCCAACCCTATTTATTTATGTAGTATCGGTCTGGTGTGCCCCCCCCCAATCCGATGTACACATGTAGTAACAGTCAGGTGTGCCCCCCCCCCACAACCCTATGTAGAAATGTAGGAACATGTATGTGTAGGTATAATACCAGTGGAGTTCAGATGCACAGAGGTGGCCAAGGTAGCAGGATAGGTTGTAGCATCTGCACAATATGCAGGTATGTGTGTGTTAGTTTGGTATGTGTTTCACACTGTATGAGAGTGATCGGTATGTATGCATGTTGAGGTAAGAACTGGTGGTCATTGCCCACTACCGCTGATGACAGGGACGAGTCCTCACAACTGCAGTGCTGAACACAATATTCACCAGTATAACACAAGCTAGCAGTAAGCCATTGCAAATGTATGGTGGTAATATGTGTCACCATCTGAAAGACTGACATGGCATGGCTGTTGGGCTAGATAATCAAGCAGTACACAGGGGAAAGCACCTCAGACATACAGTATATATTGTGTCACTGTAAAATGGACACACCCTTGGAATAATACAAACAGGTATGCATCACATTATCTGGTCCTGTAGTCGGGGATACCAGTGTTGTCCACCCAAACACTCGAAGATCACAAAGGAGGTAGGACTGATGTATTGGGAAATAGCTAATGTACCTGCACATGCAATCATAACTGGAATGCCCAATGGATATCTATGTGTCAGATACAAGTAGTGTCCATAGCACACATGCACCCAGCTCATGCAAACACCACCCACAGGTACCTCTCTGGTTGTACCCCTATTGTGGGAAATGGGTACAATATGACCCCAGCTGTATATGGCAATAGCAAAAGAATGCAGCATGCAGTGCAGGTGTCCCATGCAGGTGTGTCGTCAGCTGTAGATAGCAACCTGCCAGCATCTACACCACCTAATCAAGACTGATAGAAGGTATTGGCATGAACACCTAGCACACCTACCCTGTCACCCCAGGGGAATATACTGTATGGCGGTCTGTAGAACTGACAGAATGCAACAGCCTGCCACATCTAGCCTGCACCAACAGCTAATGGCCCACAGGCCTCTGCCAATGGCCTGTGTCTCACACGTACTGCTAATGCATGTTATGTCATGGACACCCAATTAACAATACAACACACTCCACATACACCATATGCAAGGCCGTGTGGACAAACCACAGCAACATGTCCACCATGTACCACTGTATGAACTGTGGACCAACACCAACACACAGCCATGATGGGGTGATAACCATAGGGAAAGTATCAGAGAGTGTATGCATAATGTAAGGAAGGGGAGAGAATAACAGAGGGGGGTGGGAGCATGGGCAGCATGGAATGTGCAAGGTTCGACACAAAGCTGTGTGAACGCACTATCCCTGGCTGTAAACACATAAATGGGTGCCTACATACCTGCCCATACACCATAAAAGGGGTAATGTCCTGACTCATGGCCCCTGCCTCTGGGTAACCTGTGTGAATCTGTACAGCTGTGAGGTATTGCCATAGCAATATAAGGCCATACTGTCATGTTGATGGATGTACAAGCATGGGATCCCCTGACAGCACTGTACCAAGGTGATGAACCAGATACACAGACCCAGCAGCAAGTGTCTGCAGCATCCCCTCTAGGATGGCATAACCTACCATGAATATGTAGGTGTCTACCCACAATACTGCACACAGCTGCAGTCACCCTTGTCCCCCAAGACATCACTGTGAGCAGGAATGTCCACCTGACAGTACATGAGGCAGAAAACATCACAGTGTATAACAGTACACGTCTGAATATCTCTGCTAACAGCAGTACCATGTAGCTGAAGCAGCACAGACACAGTCACCTACAGTACACACTATCCCATGCACACTTTGTCCCCATATTGCCAAATGAACAATGGATACCCTACAGAAATAGTTTGCTACCTGTAGGTGTACAACACAAAGGACTGCACTGGAGTACAAACTACCTGGAATTGATCCACACATTCAATATAGAAGGGTGTACTGGGCATGCTCAAACACACAGAGAAATTAAGGCAATGTCAGACAACAATATACTGAAAGGTCATACTGGGCATGCTCACACACTTACATAAATGAAGCCCATGTCTGCAAACAACAGTGGACCAAACATATCTGGCAGTTGCAGATGTTAGTGCAGACACTCCTAGTATGCACCACTCAAGCTTTGCACACAGAGTGGATAGGAATACAGACATATAGCCAAGGACAATGCACTATAATAAGCCAAAAGTAGACATACATAGATGTGTGGAAGAGAGTGACTGTGACAAGGAGCCATCCAGGCCTGTCCCACCCAGCACACAGTCAAATGGCTACAACCACATGAGGTTCAGATGTCACTCACTGTAGATACTAGCCACCGGTATCTGTCAGCAGTACCGACTATGTGGTGCAAGTGCTAGTTGTGCAAGATGACTGTACAAGGAAGTAGTCATCTAGCAGCTGTATACACATACCTGTGGAATATGACCCTGTGTGTGCCTGCATGTGGTGTATCAACCCCTAGATGAATGGGTTATGGCCCATGCACGCACACTGCCCTCCCCATAGCCCTACTATGACACGCCTGCTGAGATCATCCACTGTGAAATGCACCTTTGGGAGGTTGTAGCCCAGTAATCTCCATGGTGTGTCCTATAACTGTATACTGTTGTAGTGTGATAAAATAGTTAGGTAGGAGTTCTAATCATGGACTTGGCAACTGTGTGTGGTTGTCTGTCTGTATAGACAGCAATGCTTTTTAGGCTAGTCTCACTCCCTACAGTTCAAATGCCCTACTTTGGCAAGGCTGCTGATGTCATCCACCTTGAAATACACCTCTGGGAAAGGTGAAGCACAGTAATCTCTGTGGCAAGTCCTATAACTGCTTACTGCTGTAGTGTGATAAAATAGTTAGGTAGGAGTTATAATCCCAGACATGGCAACTGTGTGTGTCTGTCTCTGTCTGTGTAGAAGGTAATGCATTTTAGACTAGTCACACTCCTTACAATTCAAATGTCCTACTTTGGCAATGCTGCCGATGTCATCCACCTTGAAATACACCTCTGGGAAAATTGTAGCTCAGTAATCTCTGTGGCATGTCCTATAACTGCGCACTGTTGTAGCATGATCAAATAGTTATGTAGGAGTTATAATCCCTGACATGGCAATTGTGTGTCTCTGATGGTGTAAAAAGCAATGTTTTTTAGGCTAGTCACACTCCCTACAATTCAAATGCCCTACTTTGGCAAGGCTGATGACGTCATCCACCTTGAAATACACCTCTGGGAAAGTTGTAGCCCAGTAATCTCCGTGTTGTGTCCTATAACTGCGTACTGCTGTAGTAAGATAAAATAGTTAAGTAGGGGTTCTAATCTCAGACATAGCAAGTGTATCTGTGTCTGTTTCTGTGTGGAGAGCAATGCTTTTTAGGATAGTCACATTCCCTACACTTCAAATGCCCTACTTTGGCAATCCTGCTTATGTCATTCACTGTGAAATACACCTTTGGGGAAGGAGTACTCCAGCTATCCCCATGGTGCATCCTATAACTGCTTCATGCTGTAATGTTATATAGAAATCTGGTAGGGGTTCTATCCCCACACATGGCAATTGTGGATGTTTTGTGTGTGATTTTATGTCTGCGTAGGGAGCAATGCATTTTAGGCTAGTCACACTCGCTACACTTCAAATGCCCTACTTTTATAATCCTGCAGATGTCATTCACTGTGAAATACACCTTTGGGGAAGGAGTACTCTAGTTGTCCCAGTGGTGCATCCTATAACTGCATCATGCTGTAGTGTGATACAGAATTCTGGTAGGGGTTCTATCCCCACACATGGCAGTTGTGGATGTTTTGTGTGAGCTTCTATGTCTGTGTAAGGAGCAATGGATTTTAGGCTAGTCACACTCACTACACTTCAAATGCCCTACTTTGGCAATCCTGCTGATGTCATTCACTATGAAATACACCTTTGCGGAAGGAGTACTTGAGTAATCTCCATGGCACATCCTATAACTGAGTAGTGCTGTATTTTTAATAAACTAGTTAGGTAGGAGTTCTAATCCCAGACATAACAGGTGTGTGTGTGTGTGTGTGTGTGTGTGTGTGTGTGTGTGTGTGTGTGTGTCTGTGTTTGTAATTTGTATCCTGTGTGGAGGTGGGTGTGAGTGTGTAACAACTAGATGCAATGGGAAGAGGGTTTTGCAAATTTCTTATAAGGTGGCCCTAGTATATATCACAATGTCAACCCTACATGACATCAAGGCCAGGTGAACAAAGTGAGTGACCCTAGTATTACCCAGATAACATTCTCAACCCATATCTCATACACACACATGCACACTTGCCTAGGCAACAACCGCTATTTTGGTAGTACCCTACATATTGCCCACTGATATTAACCATGGTGTGATTGCAGTGGGCTACAGTGGGCATGGCACCCCAACCATCAGTCCAATAGGCATGTACATGCCGAAAGTGCGCCTTCCCCATGTACCCCACTGGACACCTGCAACACCGGTAGTGCCTTCAAATGTGACCCACAAAGAACATACCATGCGTGAAAACATGTCCTGTAAGGACAGATGCCACTGACACCAGGGAATACTGGTATCATGCTATCAGTGTAGGAGCTGGGTCAACCTGCCATCCATTAACAGTTTCCGCCACATGATGCCAGGACTGGCACAGCTGATGATAACAATCTGTGTACACAACATGAGCCAGACACCCCAGGTAAAGTTCAACATGCCACTGTACATGCATGTGGGAGGTATGCACATCCCATACACCGTCCATATCATGGACTAAGGAACACATACATGGCAAGTAATGCACAGCACTGGCCACATGCAACAGTCACCCAGGTGACTGGATGGTGAATACAATACCCACATGTGTAGTCAAATCCAGACACTACACCCCTGAGCCACAATGATGACCATTGTCATGTGGCCTAATGCCAAGGTATACCCATCACCTAGCCTTGTATAGCCATCTGGAACAGTTGGCCACTACATACCCATGCAGCAATGCACCCATGCATGTCAGTACTGGCACCCTGTGTCTGTGTGTGTGTTGTATGATGTGTATGACCATATTCACACTCACTAGAACCCCCATTGATATACTGAAGCATGCTGTCTGATGTCAGACACCTCCACATACATTTTGCCCATATAACCGCTGTATGACCCTTGTGGTGCATGTGATGCCTGCACAATAATGTGTGGTGGCAATCTCACTATTGATGATTTGTATTCCTGGCACTGCCAAGTGTGTCAATGTGTGTGCATCCTTGTGAAATTGTGGCTGTGTTGATGCTGGCATGTGTACCATATAGCTACCATATAGCTACCATATCCCTGTTGCAGATGTCACTCACCATCACATATACATTTTGAGGGCTCCTCAACATGTAACCTATGTGGTGCATCCAATAACTGCATGAACATATGATGGCACTACATAGTCATCAGGGGTTTGATACCCTGTACTGATAGGTGTGTGACACAAACATGCTTATGTTTTACCGTCCCACCCATCCCTGACTTTCATTTGCCTCTGTCTGCCTCTCTCACTGCCTCTCTGGTGGATGTGGAGACTTACACCTGCTGTGCTTAGGCAGTGGCATGTGTTTTTTAAGTGTTGATCATGATCAGCTGATGGCCTCTGCACAAATTGCAACCCTCCTCTAGCTGATTGCATGTGGAACAGCTGTGGTAACATTCACATAGCCAATTGCATGGAAACACACTCCAGTATCTAGGAACATTATGTTGGTGTTGGGCCTTTACATTCACTGTGAGCAGGAACTCGATCCGTTGTTTGGCAAACAGCATCTCAGATGGATTGGGGATCTAGCTCTAACAACATACACTGTGGAAACAGAGCAAAACACAGGAGGGGGATGTGCCTGACTTGACTACAGACAGTAAGTGCTGCTATACTGCATTTGGAGTAATGCTGGTTTAACAGGGTGTGTGTGGATATGGCTGTCCTACATGTTTCAATAGCTGCCATGTCAGTGCTATGTTTATGAGGAAACCCCCATCTGTAGAGTCTTCTAAAGACTGGGCAGTGTGTGGTGCCTTTTGTTTCATGTGTTACCCACAGAACACCTATCTGTGAACTGAAGAAAGTAGTATGAGGATTGCAGTCTGTAGATGGTAACAGCCGTGAGAGTTACTGACTTCAAATCTCTCATAGGACATATGGTGCAACAAACCCTGTTACAACAGTAACTGGATGAGGGTATCACAAAACATGTCAATATTGGCCCTGTGTATGTGGCTCCAGCCACAACTCTGTCAACCTTTGTATATATGTCATGCAGTAAGAGGTGCATATGTGCCGTAAAGCATAATTAGTGTCATCATATCTGATAACAAGCCAGTGAGATATCAGTCTGCTACATATATTATGTGTAGTAGGGGTTACAATTTATGACATAATCTGGACATTCTGTGGTTGTGTGTACAGTACTGAGGTCTGTGTACTCATGATGATTGTCGACACTGTGTGTATTGTTCATATGTACTTTGGCCTGTGTACAGACTGTGGTAGATGTCATTGTTCTTGGACTTGTTGTATCTGATGTTACATGCTGCTCCACTGTATGTTACCCTATCGGCTTACATGTTTGTAGGGCCATACACACATGTCCCATACCACAGACAGGCTTTGGACCACACTGTGGAGTGGCCAAGTATATGTAGGGTTTTTGTGTGAGTGGCACATATGAGGATGGTGTTGCACAGATAGTCCATATACTGTAATATTACACTAGCTTACCATATGTGGCTTTGGCTGTGTTCACATTGGTTGCGGTTATGCACTTTCACACAGGTGTATCATACCCTGTGCTGTGACATGCCTGTAGAGCCTGCTGTACATGCTGGTACATGTGCATTCCCCCATAGGAAACGTAGGCCAGTGTTGAGCCAGTCTGCCTGTAGCATGCACAGTGCATTGTTATATGCCTAGCAGCTTAGTGTACTTACCCAGTGAGATGCCATGCCCAGATACTTGCCAGATGTACTGCTGCTGGGCCACCATAACAGTCATGTATGTCACACAGAGCAGTGGGATACTATACAGATGTATGTCAATATCTAGTGGCTAGTATGAGATCATGGCACCTCTGTACCAGTGGTTATCATGTGTCAGGACAGACAGGGGTGTGTGAATGCATAACTTATGGGGGCAAATGTGTACCAGTAGTTACGTGTTATACCCATCTACATGGCTGTTAACATCCACATTGTCAGGCTTGGTCCACGTCTTGCACTAAGGGGTTCTGTGTATTACTCTGGACTGTACAGAGTGTGTCAGACTGTCCACATATATTGGCCAATATCTCTGCTGTAGTCCACAGGAGCATTATGTGCTAGCTGTGGTTCTGTCCTATGATGTCCTTAGGATGTCTGTCAGTAGCCAATGGCACACATGGTAAAAGAAGATGTGACCTCCCACACACACCATGTCTATGCTGCCTTAAGGTATCTGGATGTACACTACCATACAATTCACCTTGGTAAATGCAGGCCTACCACCTCCTGACATACAGAGTGTTCTGTCTGTCAGTGTGCTTGTGATGGTGCCAGTTATGCCTTGTTATGTAACAATTACATCCCATTGTGTCAACTGAGTTCTTTAGTTCTTTACCCCCTAAGGATTGTGTACAGAGTGTAGAAAGAGGCTGCTGAACTATACATCTACATTACTTACTATTGATTGCTTGGTATCCTGTGGCCTGGTCCGTCTTTACTGTTGTACTACTTGAAGGCCTCAGCCTGGACAGCAACAATTGTAAACCTTTCCAGGCTACTGTATTAGCATGACTGTTTCACGTTTGCATCACTCTGTTTATATGGATGTCAGTGTCTAAACAGCTATGTGACATGGCATATGCAACTTTAATAGTACACAAAGAAAGCTTTTCCATTTATGCAAACCTGTGTGTGGTGTTATATCCTATGACCTCTCTGTGGGTATATGTTGCAGACAATGATTGCCATTTGTATGAGTGGCTAATACAGTGTCCATTTGTTAAGGTGATAACTGTAGGCATAGTGGCTGATCCACATTGTTTGCACCTTCTACATATGTATCTTACTATACATATCTCTGCATGTGTATGTGTAGTTACATATATATGTATATATATATATATATATATATATATATATATATATGTGTGTGTGTATATACATATATATATATATATATATATATATATATATATATATATATATATGTGTGTGTATATGTATATCTGTATCTGCATATATGTGTCTGTGTATATGTATCCTAGGGATGTTGATAGCTTCCACATTGTACATTCCCTATGGGAGCCAGACTGTACTGCATGATATGTTACTGATACCAGCCTGGCATCATACAGGTGGGATAGAGTACTGTTAACATCTTGTGCCCATGTTGTGTCAGGACCTGGTTATGGGATCAGCAACAGTTGGTAGTGTATTGCAGGACAGACATTTTTCGCTGTGGGGTATACCTATTCGTACAAGATTTTTGCTGATTGGGGCCTCTCAACCCCATTAATGGTGCATGTGGACATATATGTTTTTGTTAGGCTCCCATTGTTATCTACAGGTGTATATCCATATATACCTATATAGATATATATATCTGCTTACATATATATAACTTGATGTATATATATATATATATATATATATATATATATATATATGTATATCTAGACACATAGATGTAGAACACAAAACAAAACGCCCAACAAACACCAGGTACCTTTGTAAATGATAAGCACAAGTCTATAAACAACAGAAAAGCTGCTAAGGTAAGGCTCCAGAATTCAAACGTAGAAAAAGCATCAATAATTCTTTCCAGCAGTACTGACTTTATTGCAACACAAGTGCTTTCACACTCAGCTTCATCAGGTGTATGAAACAATGTAAAAAAAACACACCTTTTATACCATACATTTGAATCACATGTCATTCATCAATCAACTCTTAAAAGGACATGTTCATTTCATACAAGTTTAAAAACAGTATACAAAAATGTATACCAACAACTATTAAATACAGATGTAGACACACACACACACACACACACACACACACACACATATATATATATATATATATATATATATATATATATATATATATATATAGATGTATGGATTTGTATGTATATATGCTTATATATATATATATATATATATATATATATATATATATATATATATATATATATATATATATATATATATTTCTATATTATATCTACATATATAGATATGTGTTATCTATGTAGATATTAATATATATATATATATATATATATATATATATATATATATATTATATATATATATATATATATATATATATACACAAACACACACACACACACACACACACACACACACACCTACATTTTCAAGTTGAAATACATTCCCTGTACTGTTGAATGATTGGGCTGGATGATATGCTGTATCTGACATGGCTTAGTGGTAAATCACTTTGGCTATGATATGCAGAGTCCTAGGTTTGAACCTTGCAGAGGCTGTTTATTTTGTTGCTGGGCGGAAAAAGGGCAGTTGGATACAGCATGATTAAGGCACTTTTGAGCAGTTGTAAGCAGGTTTACGCAGGTTTGCATCGAGGTAAGCACTTCTAACTTCCGGTTACAGTTACTTATACTCAGCTTCCAAATTGCTTAACCTGTGTAATATTGCTTACCCCACACAAACAGGCTTACACCTGCTTACTGCTGCTTAAAAGTGCTTACTCCTGCTTACCCCTGCACTCATTTCTTTAAAAGAAAGAAAAAAAATGGTTGATAGGAAAGTGGTGAAAAAGGGGCACAAAGAGGGAAAGACAGTAGGGAAAATAGCTAGGGATGTGCAGGACGTGTGTGGGGAAGGTCCATAGCTGCCCATTTCTTCTACAGCAACAGCTGTGCATATACACTAAATCTGGAGGTAGATATGGACACTCAAACCCCTGGGAGAGGGGTGAGAACAACAATAATAAATTGTGATGCCAATTAGACCTGGTTACATGTGTCCAGTGGACATGTGTGTGAAATGAATAGCTATGTGTAGGGCGATATTTTTTTTGGGAACAGATTGACTCTGGCCATGTGTTGACCACATGCAGATGTACCGGGACATATCTAGAATATTGCCCTCTTCAACCTTTAGTGACTTGACACGCACATATACATGCTTTCCTATACAGTTATTTTATGTAGCACAGTGTAGGTGACAGTGATCAGTGATACTTTATTATTAAGAGAAACTGCAACACTCACGATTCCCTACAATACCAGAGTAAACAGTACCAGTACAGGGTATAATGGTTTTTATTTCTCAGCACAGTGTTCATATCTGACGTACCTGTTGGAGCAATGTTTGTTATCACTACCTGAATGTTGCCACACAAAGTTCCAGATTACACATTAGTATTATGCACATACATCTCACTCTGTTGCTGTACACACTTTGTCACAACTTGACAACATGTGGGTGTATCTAGGACATACTTAGCTTACTACTCTCCTAACAGTTTTGGGAGTTGCTACAGTGACATGTTTGTTCTCATAGATGTTTGATAATCACTTGTATTCCCTGTTTGTTGACTAAACATATGGGATCATTCCACAGACTTACCAGGGGGACAGGGGTCATGCAGCAGATATGGGCCTATATACTTTACATTCTAGTCTCATCTATACAGCTGTGGGGTATGATTCTGTATGCAGACTACTACCACTGGCAGGATTTGAGCCATGGCTGTGTGTGCTAAAAAAAACAACAGTTCACATCTCAGTTGCATGTGCTATTTGGGTTTTGTTGTCTGCATTTTCCCTGTTTTCTGTCTATGTGTCTCTCAGTTGTACTAAATGGCCTCTGGGGATTGCACCAGTCATATACAGGCATTCCTACACATTCTATTTATGGTGCATGGTGTGGGTAACAGTGTTTAATCCAACAGTACTATTACATGATTGCAAATCTATATTGCTATATGATACCAGCGTATACACATGCAGTCTAGCAGTTAAACCTTTATTGTCAGGCTATTACACTTTTATAGTAGATACAAACTGGAAGTCGACCACCACAATAAATGGATAAATATATATTTAATATGAACAGATAAGCGCTTTCACGTGTACCAAGACACGCTTCTTCAGATCCTTACAACAAGCAACTTTAAAGTTCAAATATATACACAATTCTAAAGCAATCAATTAACTTAATTAATCTAATTCTGAGCATGTGATTAAAATCATTCAATTAAGCAAGCCAAGAAATGGCAAATACTGTTGCACTTGTTACTAAGTAGGCAAAGTAAACAGTTCCAGAATGAAAAAGATTAAATAAGCTGTTACATAATGTGCAAATTTTAAAAACAGCTACGGCTGATCAAAAAACCATATATCCTAAAAACTTTTATTCAAGCAGTCCTAATAACTGTAACAAATGTGCATTCTAGAAAGCTCTATAATAAATATATCATATAAAATAGATATGTAAAACCTCTAAGATGGAATAAAAGCTACAATGTCAACTTTAGTCAGGCAGGGGCATGGAATAGCTGCACTTCAGTTTAAAAACCCTTTGTCTACTAGATGAACTAAGAAACATATCTTATGTATAAATCTAGAAAAATGTAGATATAAATATAAATATGAATATAAATATGACAATATGAAGTATCTAAACATAAAAAAAAATATATATATATATATATAAAAATATATACATGACAATAAAATCATGTATATAGCTTGCTTGATGATGAGCAACTGTGAATAAGTCTGAATGTAACCCAGTACCTGGAAATAAATGGATTTCATGTACTAAATAAACCTCGTAAGCAAAAACAAGTTTCAAACAAATTAAAACATTCAGACAGTAAAATGGGAACCATGTAATAAAATGATGCTCAGTATCTATAAAATACATCGCCATATACTATCTAACTGTATATATAAAAAATGACAATCTGTCAGAATGTACCAGGCTAAAACATCATGAACAGGATGTGCAGAACAAATATACCTCTCTTGTGATAACGTTGTATGTATATCAAGAGAAATTCTCGACCAAGTCTATATGATGAAATGTGAAATATCATGTAAAGAAAAAGTGTAATCAAATATTATATAATAAATATATCTGTATGTACAACCATTAAAATCAGGCAAAGTTAAGAAAATTACACTTTTATGTACATACAAACTATATGAGACTCTTCCTGCCATACTCTCCAGTGTATGCAGCACTAGCCTTAAACAATACAGGTTTTATACAGGCAATTAATTTACTAATACTTTTAGATTTATTTCCTAAGACAGTAAATGCAAGAGTATTACTGACCTGCCTCACGTCCCAACCAGGTGACTTCCATGGGCCTCCTGGTTCATAGCCAACTCACTTGCAGCTGTGGAGGACATAAGAGAAACATTTAGCCATACCTATCCATGATATACATCAGCTGGCAATTAATACACACATAGTGGGGTGATATTTACACACAGCTGGTACATCCCCTGCCGTTCTAGCCTCTTGGATCCCCCTTATGCCGCTTCAGGTCGGCATAGTGATGCCTGACCTGCTCTCCAGTTCAGGGTATGCCAGTGGCACTGATGAGGTCATGGGCGAGATTGCCCCAGGCTTCTGCTTATATTGGGAACCCTGTACTGGCCCTGCAGCAGTCTCTGGTCATGGTCTTTGACAAGGAGTCCTGCCATGACTCTGGACTCCTGGATGCACCAGCGCTGCACCTGGAAGTGCACTTCCTCTCCCCTTCCTGACATGTTGCCTGCAAGGGGAAGCTACAACCAGTTATGAGATGTATTCCTGCCTGATGGATTTAAGTAGGGCCGATTTCCCACACTTTTCCGTTTTGGCCAGTTTTGAAAAGGCTAAGCTATGGGCAAACCTGCTTACCTAAGGTTGGCATTGTTTAAAGGGGTATACCACTGGGCACAATGAGTTAGCTGGCCTACACATTTTGTACACCTCCTATGCTGGCCTGTGCAATGCTTAGCATTGCTTACATTAGACTTTGCATTTTGTTTTCTTTTTAGCATTGATTTCTTATTCATTACATCTTATATATCTGCCTGGTATCCATGATTAATGTGTGTGTACATACACTCTATGGGGTTCTTGTGTTTTATTGGGGACTTCAACACTCTATTACAATTACACCTCACTTCTGGGCTTACTGCTGTACTCCAATTCACATATTTATGTTATGTAGTTGGTTATGGAACATATGACTGTATACTGATTCCTTTCACAGGTTCAGTTAGATTTCACTATAGTGAGGGCTTGTTTGGTTATACATAATTTTTCTGTACTGCTGTGATGGCTTGGTGGTTAACTACTGTGACTCTAGTGTGTAGGGTCCTGGGTTCAAGCCCTGCAAGGCTGTTTATTTTGTTGATGAGCAGAACAAGGGCCGTTGGATACAGAGTGATTAAGGGACTTTAGAGCATTTGTAAGCAGGTTTGCATGAAGGTAAGCAATGCTAACCTCTGGTTACATATGCTTACAAAGATCTGGCTTCAAAATTGCTTAACCTCTGTGCGCATTGCTTATCCCTGAGCAAACAAGCTTAAACTCACTTACTAGTGCTTAATTATACTTACTATTGCTTATTGGTGCTTAAACCTGATTACTAGTGCTTTATTCATTATGACACTGACACATCACATGTGCATTTACTGCAGTACTCCAGTTCATAAATATATGTTATATAGTGGGTTATGCAACAAAAATATTGGTCATTATGTGGAATATGCATCTCAGTTCATAATATATGTGAAATATTTGACATACCTCTCTGTTCAAAGTGCTGTCATTGTCATCTGAAATAAAGAAAGAAAATATTTCAAGATTATTAATTAAATAACAAGAATAAACATTTTAAAATACACTTTGCAGACCGTTATGCTGAAGAACCTTAGTTTAGCACAATACTCAGTTGACTTTGTAATATTCAGGTGTTAACATATTTAAGCACAGATTGGAGGATGTGAGATTCAAAACTGTAAACACAACCTATAGCCAAACTATAACCCAGAGACCTTACTGCCCACCCAACAGATAATAATTGCAAACATATATTTTCCAGGTATTCAAAAAAGTTAATGTGATGGCATCATCCTGATGGGGGATGAAATACTAAGAACAATCTTGGTTTAGGATTGCAAACTATGAATATGTGCTGCTCATGTAGCTAAACTGTTTACAAATTACATTCATGTCAGCATTGTTTTCTGAGAAATTAACAGTATTTGAGATAATTCATTCTTCATACAGTGTGACAGTGTCTTGTAACTTCCAGCTTCTGGGCACAGAACCATACATGTTGCTGTACATTACAGACACAGAAAGGTATGTGTGAGAGCCATTATTCCTTGAAATTGTACATCACTAATTAAAGGCATACACATTCCCTGCCCTTCATTGTAACTGATAGTGGGCCCATCACAGTCCTTCAAAATTCCAGTTTGAGTCTGTTGTATAATTGACTTCATTATTTCATGACAAAGCAGTACTTCACAACATTTTAAACAGAATACAATACTGACCTACTAAATTCCTCAGACATATAACAGGATTTATTAAGATGTATTGGCAACACTGCTAAATACCTGATGTTAATGGAATTTTATGGATTACAGATATATCAGTAGTAATTCAAAAAATAACAGAGTTATTCTTGTGATGTCCATGCACTAGCCCAGTAATCAAGCAGCCTCAATCCTCACCACAGGCAACATTGAGGAACGTACACAATGGGAGGATTACAAGTGCACACATGGTAAAGTGCAATTTCCTTTAAGAGCAAACAGAGATCACAGTCAGTCTGAGGCTGGTTTCTCCCTCTTTCTCCAGATCATCAATAAGACTCCCCACTGGCACAGCTATAGGGTTAAGATCTCAGCCGAGTGGCCAAGGTAAAACCTCCAGCACCCACTCTGTCCAACCAGTGCTTTGTGTCCCTGCCCAAGTAGCTCACACACACACACACACACACACACACACACACACACACACACACACACACACACACACACACACATACACACACACACACACATACACACTTTGAGATTTGATTGATATACAAACACGCGCACACACCTGGGAAAGGCTGGCACAGGTTTACTAGCTATGCCCCCTTCTGCCCAGACTATAAAGTAGTACCAGCTGCCACCAACCACCCTGCTTGTCAGCTACTATAAGGCCCTTACAAAGGGTGTCCAATCCTACTGTGTAATGTTACTATTAATCCAAATAGTTTTGACCAAGACTTGCAAGGCTATTTAGGAGTAGCCTGTACAGTGTCACCAAATGCATATGCTAGTACCCTAAGAGTTTAAATATGTTTCACAAATAGCCACAAAGATAGGTTTAAATATATTTAATAACAAATCATAAAAGAACACGACAATACTCAGAAAACAAACACAGTTACTTTAGAGTTCAAAATCACAGGAAATATTTTAAAACAACATTGCAGGACAGTTTTAAATAAATTCAGAAAACATCTAAACTAATCTTTATTATATTCCTATCTATATCTAATATAAATTATTTTTCCCTGGTTACTTACTATTAGCAAGGCAAGTGGAGATGGTAATGATGATGGATGTTTCCAGGTCAAAGACAAAATACAAAATGTACTATCTCTCTGAGAGAGTTTTTAAATTAATATCAAACATTACTGCTGTGTTAGCTTGGATGACATCACTCTTTGTCACCTGACTTCAGTTACAAGACTAAACAGAAACCTGACATTTCTGTTTTAAAATACATATCTCTCAGATGTGCAGCTGCTAGGAAGTCAAAAAGCAATCAAACACTTTCTGTTTTAAACCTTGTAATTATTTTTCTCCAAGGCAACAGAAAAAACTTCTAGCTCTAGACATCCTGTCTCCTTGCTGCATTAACTAACTTTTATAGCACATCGTAAAACACTTAATTTCAACTTATTTTCCTGAAGTTTTGTAAGCTAATCTAAAAAAAAAAAAAAAAAATCTTGCTTTTTTCCCACTTTTCTGAGATTTAAAAAAGTTCAGTTACAGGCTTGCTGTTCTTGAAATGTTTGTAAGTTTCTGTGAGGCCATTTTTTGCTTAGGCTAAAGGAAAGTCTCTCTGTTGATCAGTGGCAGTGAAAAACATTGAGCAGCCTGCTTGCCCCTGTGGGAGTGGTTACTGACTTGAAACTGTAGTTTTATTGGCCATTCTGGGTCAATTCCAAAACTCCTTCATCTTCCTCTCTTAAAACCTGGTTGCCTCATGGTTTTGGCGTCTTTTCAGGCTTGTTGGCTGTTGGTGAAGCAACCACCAAGAGGAGAAAACGCAGAGAGAAGAAAGGAGCCACTTTTGAGACTTTAAGTATTTTTCCTCTGTTTATTTGCTAAGTTTTTCTGCATAGCCACCTATTTTGAGCATTTTCTGGCTTGTTAAATTTGATTTCTGCATTAGTAACTGTATTTAGAGCACAACCTAGAGCTGTTTACTGAATTTCCTGTTTGCACTTATTTTTAAAATCGTTTTTTCTCAAAACTTGCATTTTATCTGTCTTTGGCCTAGCACTCTTGTGTGGGGTCATTTACTGCACTGTTATAACTTGCTGATACTTGTTAACCTCTGCTATCTTTGAAAAAACAAAAAAACAAAAAAATCTTGATTTTTTCCCACTTTTCTGAGATTTAAAAAGTTCAGTTATAGGCTTGCTGTTCTTGAACTGTTTGTAAGTTTCTGTGAGGCCATTTTTTGCTTGGGCTAAAGAAAAGTCTCTCTGTTGATCAGTGGCAGTGAAAAACATTGAGCAGCCTGCCTGCCCCTGTGGGAGTGGTTACTGACTTGAAACTGTAGTTTTATTGGCCATTTTGGGTCAATTCCAAAACTCCTTCATCTTCCTCTCTTAAAGCCCTCTTTTGCTTGGTTTTGTGCACTTTTGAGCATAGCTCAACAGCGGGCAGCACCGCCTAATTAGGTTTAAACTATTCCTGGCTCCACAAAGTCTGCTCTTCACTTTTTCCCTTAGAACTGCTCTATCTCTCAATTTAAACACCATATTCTCATTCTAAGGCCCTTCACTGGTCCAATTAAGTAATCCTACAAGTTAGCACTATTAAACCATAAGCACTACTTACTCTTATACTCTCTACGATTACCCTGTCCTCTATTGGTCCGTCTTAAATTCAGTTTCCCTATTACTCTAGCATGTCCAAAGGTCAGTCAATGGTTTCCTCTCCAGTCCAGCTGGTGAATCCGGGGATTTTGAGGCAATGTTACAACTGTCTCATGTACACGGACAACCCTCTCCTCCTCCAAACAGGTTCAAATATATGTGAGAGATGCAACTATTTAGCCAAACTGGAGGCTGAGCTCTCTCATCTCAAAACTGGTGTAACCAGTCAGGAGGAGAAGGTAACCTCACACAACACAATTACAGTATCACATAGTCCCACCACATCAGCGAACCAAACACATAAATACACAAAAACATACTCGGAGGCTCTAAATGAAAATATACCTAAGCAACAGAGACCTCCAAAGCAGACATCCAAGCAAACGCTACCTCGAAACAAAACACACACAACACATAACCCACAAAGTCAGTGTGCCAAGCAGCCACAGCCCTTAAGGCTGAATAACACACCTGATACTCTTGTTATAGGTGACTCTATTGTCAGACACACTGACGTCCCGCTCACCAGGCTGAATAAAGAGAAGGTCACACTGAGCTGCCTGTCGGGTGCTAGGATCCGACACATAACGCAAGCACTCAGGTCACTCCAAAGCAAATACAAATATGACTCAGTCATTGTACATGCTGGTGTGAATGACCTGAGACATACCTCCCTGGACATAGAGGAGCTCTCTGATCATGTAGCCCAGGCTGGTATGACCCTGACCTTGAGCAGCATCTTACCTTCATCTAGAATGATGCCACAGTACAAAGACAAAATGATCGATTTTAACAATTGGCTAAAATTTTGGTGTCATTCAAAGGGGATCCAGTGTCTGTCAGCCCGGGATGACATGCTCAACAAGCCACGTTGCTTCGCTAGGGACGGCTTGCACCTGTCACCACTGGGCTTTCAGATATTGGCAAAGGCTCTTGCCAGTCCCATAGTGCCTTTTTTAGGCAAGGCTCAAAAGTCAAGCCCACCCCCATATACAGCACAAGGAACAAGAAACTAAGGGTAATGCTGCTAAACGCCAGAAGTCTTAACCTCAAGATGCACGCACTCAAAGCTCTCCTCAGTATGGAGAACATCGATATCTGTGCAGTGACAGAAACCTGGTTCAAGGCTCCAGAGAGCACCCCAGCACTACCAGGCTATACCTCATATCATGCTTTTCGGCCCCAAAACCCGGACCGAACCACAAAAGGAGGGGGAGTTTCCATATTTATCAAGGATATCCACACCTCCAGGTTAGTGGCAATGCACGAAGTATCGGAGACCATCCATGTGCAACTAACAGTGGGCAAGACTGCTTTTCAGTTTAAAGCATCCTACAGACCACCCTCTCAAAGTCAGGAATCCCATTCGGCTTTCCTAAAAACATTGGAGAACATGAAGATCTCTCCGAACACCATTATATTGGGTGACTTCAACTACCCTAACACTGACTGGAAGCACTAGTCAAGCCCCAACACCTTAGCCCAAGGATTCCTGGAAATTATAAACTCAAATGCTATGGAACAACTAGTCACCACTCCCACAAGAGGGGACAACATACTAGACCTGATCATTACCAACATGGGGACTCTATGCTCCACACCAGACGTTTATCCCTCATTGGTAAGATCAGACCATAAATTAATTTCACTGGATGTCCACATCCCGACCCCACCCCCAGCCCAGAAAACCACAGTGAAAAACTTCTCAAAAGTGAACTTCTCACTTCTCAAAACCGAAGTGGAATCCTTCAAGGCCCCAGGGCCAGTGGAAACTACAGCCCAAACTGCAGAATCCTATATAAATGCATTCTACGGAATCTCCAGGAGTGCATGGATCATGCTATCCCAAACAAAACCAAGACTCAATCATCCAAAGGCAGGCATCCAGTCTGGTGGACCCCTGCCATAAATAAACTGTACAACAGAAGGAGGAAGCTACTACATGATAGAGCAAAATCCCTAATAGGGAAGGCATCTCTGATCAGTACTAGCAAAAAATTACGATCCTCATAAAATCCTCCAAGGCCAGCTTCGAGAGAAAAATTGCACAGGACACCAAAGACAATCATAAGGCTTTTTTCAGTTATGTTAGAAACCTGGGATGCAACTCCCAGACTTGTTCTGAGTTGATTCTAAACGACAAAAAATACACTGAACCCACAGACATCGCCAATATCCTGGCAGACAGGTTCAGTGCAAACTTCTCCACCCCCACCCCCAAAAGAGCAAGTATCTATCCCGGCAGAGGGCTGCCTCCCAAACATCTCAGATGCTCAGGTGAAGGCTGCCCTCTCCAAAGCAAAAAAACACTGCTTACATGGGAATAGATGACGTCCCAGGTTGTGTCCTACATGAACTACAAGAGGAACTAATCCCTCAAATAAAACAGCTATACAATCTCAGCTTCACTACAGGATATGTGCCCACAGAATGGCATACAGCAACAGTGGTCCCACTCCACAAAGGTGGAGCCTCTACGGACCCTGGAAACTATTGTCCCATAAGCCTGACTAGCTTAGTCTGCAAGGCTATGGAGAGGATCATCATGGAGCTCATAAACAAAGATATTGGGGACCTACAGACACTAGATCCTACCCAGTTTGGCTTTGTCAAGGGCAGATCCTGCCTTTTGAACCTGGTTGACTTCTTTGAAACAGTCACCAAAGCCATAGATGAAGGGAAGGTAGTCCACACAGCCTATCTGGACCTTGCAAAGGCATTTGACACAATACCCCACTGGCATCATAGATAAGCTATCCAGCTTAAATATAAACCCCTATGTCACAAGATGGGTCGCAAACTGGCTCAAAGACAGAACCCACAGAGTGAGAGTTGCTGGAGCCATGTCAGACTCGAAACTGGTCACAAGTGGCATCCCACAGGGTTCTGTCCTGGGACCACTCTTGTTCGGTATATACTTTTCCGAGGTACAGGCAATGTGGGAGGACTATGGCTCACCAAGTTCGCAGACGACTGCAAACTGGGTGCCATAATCAACTCTCCAGCTGACACAAACATCCTTCAAAAAGGTCTCACAGAGACAGATAACTGGTGCCAGCACCATGGTTTAAAGCTAAATGCCAAAAAATGTATAGTCATACCCTTTGGCAAAAACAATGTGCCCACAAATTACCACATAGGCGGAAACCCATTAAGTACAGAGAAAGTTATTAGGGACCTGGGGACCCAAGTTGATAGCAATCTCTCCTTTGAAAACCACATTGCCAAAGTGGTTAGAAAGACCTTCTACATAGCCCACCTCATCACAAAGGGTTTCACATCTAGATCAAGAGAGGTAATCGTGCCCCTTTATTCATCCCTCATCAGGCCCATCATAGAATACAATGCCCCTTTTGGGATGTACCTTACCCGACACCTGCAGCAATTAGAAAGACCCCAAAAGTATCTCACCAAGAGGATCAAGGGTCTCAAACAGATGCCATATGCTGCTCGGTTAAAAAAACTCCAGCTCTACTCAGTTGCATACCGCCTACTTCGAGACAATCTATGCCTGACATACAAAGCGATGTCAAATCCAGAATTAATGGACATGCTCTACCTCAGTAAATCTAAATCCCTTAGAGCCATACGCTCAAGGGACTTGAACCCCAGCACAGAAATAAATAGAACTTGCTGGAGGGACAGGTTCATAACCCAGAGGCTCCCTTCGCTCTGGAATAGAATTCCAGTTCATGTGAGGCAGAGCACCTCACTGAATCTCTTCAAGAAGAATCTCAATAAGTGGATGGGGGATCGTAGGTTTGTCCCAGGGATTACTCCCGTGTCACTATTAGACAGAGGCACAGTAAATTAAACCTTAAAAAGGGCACAGTATACTCAAATCAAGGGGTGGCATAAGCCATAAAGAATTGGGCTAGGCTTATAATTGCCCCAGGGCAGATAGCCTAGTATGAACCTATGAACCTATGAACCTATATTCCAGCAGGGTATGCTGTGATTACATTCTTGAAGCTCAGTACTGTACAAAACCTGTTCCATATACACTTCTGCACCAGTAGTTTAATATACATATAACATATAGTTCTCTTACATTTGTAAGACAAGCATATGAATATATTAGTATTCACAAATGACATATGATTATCTACAAAATTCCAGATAACTGGGTTGGCAGTGTCACAATTCTCAACAACTCAAATTATAAATCAGTATCAGTAAGTGTAAAATGCCTTTCTAAAATAATGCTATGGCTATATGACATTAGTATAGCAGTTTAAGATATATGTGCCCTTGTTCAAGACTTGAACACATAGTGCACAAAAGCATAGACATGCTAGTCTATGTCTTTAAAAGCTGAAGTAACAATCAGCGCATACTACCTTTTTAACAAAAAACTATTAAATTATCACATATGACATAAGCAATCTTACATTTAAATAAATGAAAAACAAATATTAGCACCACTTTATTTGCAAATATGCGACACAGACACCACTAAAACAACTGTAGTTGCAAACATTATACATCACTTTTAATCTAACCACTCATTGTCAGTTAAGCATTACACAGATCATTTAGATCCTGCCTTCTTGTAAACCTTGCTCCTTCTCTACATATATTTTCCCAACAATTCATATTTTTTTCCTAAGTAGTTTGCTCCTTTCCTTTTCTAAAGATCACAAAAAGAAAAATCTAGCAAACCTAGACTTTCCACTGTGTGATACCTAAAACCTCTTGTATCAAAGGCAACATGGGATATATGCAAATTACCCTTTAAGGATATCAGCTATTTCATCTAAATGGCAATTCTGAATGTCCATGACTTTTTCTTTTACTTTTATGTCTATTTATAGACAATTTCAAGCCAATAAAGCCGAACCCTCTAACGGTGGACATGCATGTTTCTGCCTTCTTATGGCATCATCAGCACAGCATAAGAGGAATGTTTGACTTTTGGAAATTTTTCTTTTTGTGGTTTTTAACCAATTAGTTTTCCTGTGTGACCTTTTTACTCATTGTTTCAGTTTGTTAGTTGGGATATTTTGTAGACATCCTAATGTTTATAGATATCAGTTTGGTATGACAACCTTGTGTTTCCAAAAGTCAAACATTCCTCATGCTGTGCTGGTGATGCCATAAAAAGGCAGAAACATGCATGTCCACAGCTAGAGGATTTGGCTTTATTGGCCTGAAATTGTCCATAAATAGACTTAAAAGTAAAAGAAAAAAGTCATGGACATTCAGAATTGCCCTTTAGTTGAAACACCTGATATCCTTAAAGAGTAATTTGCATATATCCCATGTTGCCTCTGATACAAGAGGTTTAAGGTATCACACGGTGGAAAGTCTAGCTTTGCTAGATTTTTCGTTTTGTGTTTTTTAACCAATTGGTTTTCCTGTGTGACCTTTTTACTCATCCTTTCCTAAAGATCCCAATTCCAGTTTGTTTTATCACTGTTATTATATTCACTACTTCTGGTAAAGTTGGTTTAGACGTTGATTTCCATTTTCTAGTAATTGTTTTTTTTTTTTTTTGGCAGCCAAGCAGCCACCATAATTAGACTCAGCAAGGCTTTACTATGTCTAGGCAATTTCGATGCTATACCATAGCTCAAAAAAATCATCTCTGCAGTTAATTTAATTTGCTCACCCAACATCTATAACAGAGCAGTCTGTGGGGAATCTTTAAAGTCTGTAACTCATTATACTCTCAAAAAATACGTTTCCATCTGCCTCTTTCTTTCTCATCACACCTCCAACATTTACTATCCATCTAAGGAAAAATTATTTGTTTTACGTGGGGTATAAAAATATCTATGTAAACACTTCCAGGAAAACATCCTAAATCTTTTAGACTTTTTGCATATTTGGGAGATATACATATATCCCCCATTGTCTCTTTGCGAATTGCTTATCCAATCTCTCTTCCCAATCCTTTCTAAGCTCCTCTGATCGATTCTTATAGTTATCATGTAATATTTTATATACTCTACTAATTATTCATTTTCTAATAGCAGCTTCTATTCTAGAGTCTATTAAACACTCTACCAGTGCTGGTCTTTCATTTAAGACCCTCTATTTCTTTCTCTTTGCCTATACTTTGATATCAATCCCTGATAGGGAAGGCAATATTTAACCTGCAGTCCAAATGCATTCTTGGCATCTTCCCATTCTATTACCATTCCCTTTCTAGTTATTTGCTGCCAATACTTTAGTTCCTTTGCCAGTCTTCTCCCAAAAGTTCCAGCCCTCTTTTGCCTGTTGCTTGTATCCCTAACTACAGTCATCCCTATCTGCAGAATCTCTTTTCGCCATTCCCATGCTGGTTTAGATCTTAAAATACTCCCTGCTATTTTATGAATATAATATTCTGTATGATTGTTGTTGTTCTCCTTAAGAATCTGCATCCAAAATCACAGTCTCTCCTTGTTTCCTTGAGTCTCCCCCATATCATCATCATCCTTTTCCACTTTGAATTATAGTTTTCTGCTTGTGCTATGTATAAGAGCCTCGACTGTGCTGCTCTAAAATACCCCCTGAAATTGGGTAATCCTAGTCCACCTTGTTCTATTGGAAGAATCAGCTTATCCCACTTGACCCTAGCCATCTTCCTCTCCCAGATAAAATTCTTCTTCTCTTTTTTTTATCCACAGCTTCTCCCATGGTTGATAAAAATATGTCTGAACTGTGTATAAGATTAAAGGAACTAAAGCATTTTAGTTATTTGTATCTTACTGTTCATATCCATATAGCAAAGCCTCCAGTTTCTCACTTTTGTATTATTTTCTGTTTCGTGTCTTCCCACATATCCTTATCTCCTTAGCTGCTATAATTAGCACATACTGTTCATAAAGACACAGGTACTGCTCTTTAGACACTTTTGTGCAACAACTGATATTGATAGGCATTATGGATTCCGGCCTTATTCCTAAAAAAACTAGATCAGAGAGTCATTACCATGCACAAAATAAAATGCAATATAAAGTATTGCAATATAGATTTTAAAAAAGTTTATGGGTGAAGCTAACAAAGGTAAGATGTTTCCCTATGTGGTTTTGAACCCACAACACAACAAGATGTAGACATAATGGCCAGTTGTGTTACAGGGCCAACCTAAATTTTACTAGGCTTTCATTGCAGATAACAGTTACTGCAGCTATTTATTAGAAATCCTGTGACAAACAGCAGAATACGGAACATACATACAATATTTATACTTTTCGTAGTGAGGACATAAAAACTATAAAAACATATTTAACCAAATATGTTTAACCAATGTTACGGGCATTAATTTGTACATTAATTAAATGAGTCTGTATACTTGTGTAGAAAAAATGATGCAAGTAAGTTATAAATGTGTATGTTTTCCACCTTCTAACAGTTCAATATGTGATATAGTGAGACTATAACGGAAAACCATGAAATGCACAGTCATCAGTGGTCTAGGCACTATATACATCAGTGATGCATGAGAACAGTAGCTGTGTGAAATTATGTAGTTTGATCTAATAAAACATATATGCATTTTCAAAGGATATAGTTATTGTTATTATTTAATTATTCAACAAAATAACAACATGGGACTTGAACCAACAGTCAAGAGGGTAGCAGTTACAAAGTTCACTGAATTATCCACACAAGCTAATTCCCACAGCAGCTAATACATGGTCATAAAAACATCTATATGACATACATATATATATATATATATATATATATATATATATATATATATATATATGTGTGTGTGTGTGTGTGTGTGTGTGTGTGTGTGTGTGTGTGTGTGTGTGTGTGTGTGTGTGCATGTAATTAATATATATCTATATCTTTCTATATATATCTATCTATATCTATATATCTATCTATCTATATATATATATATATATATATATATATATATATATATATATATATATATATATATATATATATATATATATATATATATATATATATATATATATACATATACATATGTATCAAATAGTGGGCCTATAATGGAAAACTGTGAAACTATGAAATGAGCAGTCATTCGCAGTCTAGGTGTTATAACTGTCAGTGATACATGAGGACAGTTGTGATATGTAATTATGTATTTAAATGCTGTGAAACATATGTACAATTTCAAAGGACATAGTTAAGGTTATCAATTAATTATTAGATAAAATATTAACATGAGTATCAAACCCATAGTCAAGAAAACTGAGTACAAAGTCCACTGAACTATCCCCATGAGCTAATACACAGCAGCTAAAATGTGTTTAGTACAAAATGTATATGATATATATGGGCAAAATAAATATCTGTAAAATCCATAGGAATAATAAGAAATACGTTGAATATTGTTACTTACTGTAGACATCTATGGGCTACCACCACACCTTGTTGACCATGCTTTGAAGCTTGGCCGTATCCCTTTTATGCAGGTCATCATAGCAGTGATGAACCTACACTTCAATGTGGAAGAGCCTTGTCCTCCATTGGTGATCCCTCATGATCCAGTTCCATACTTCAAGTCATAGCAAAGTTCCTGGGCTTGGCTCTCATCTTCTGCTTCAACCCAGCATAGACCATCAGCATCTGTGTTGTCTGCTCCTCAGCCAATTGGGTGCATGGATACATTGCATCCTCCTTGAAGTCACCAATACAATTTGCAATTCTTTCAAATCTGAAATGCAGAAACACAGTGAAATGCTTACTGAGGTATCACTCAGGTTGCAGGGTCTGATCAGTAAATGCATCAAAATTAATACTTGAAAGTGGTGCTGATGTCATGTTCAAGATTATTAGAAGGCAACAGGCATGTGCTATACATGGTATCATTTATCCATTGGGTAATTACATGGAACGTAGTTTTTTTTTTTGTGCATAACAGCATTTTACACAGATGTGCATGGATGAGATTCCAAAAACTTGAATTTTGATTAACCTCATTAATTAGGTATGGCACAAATTGGACTTAAAGCTGTGTGCACACAAGGTGCACTTTGATTCTATGAGTCTGTGTGAATTGGCAGTTGGTGGAATTTCTGTAGTAGTCGGTAGTACATCTGTTAAAGTTAATAATTTCAAAAGGTATATGTTTAAAGTCATATTTAATCCAAATGTTAAGTTTTACAGAAGTTGTCATAATTTCCTAGAGTAATGTTGTTTTGAAATGCATGCATACAGGTGTTGCTCTACTAAATTGTTTACTTCAGTCTCATATGCATTTGTATAGACAGTCTTCCAGTGCAAATGATAGTATATGAAGGAGGATTTATGGATCATCTACAATTTTTACTGACAAATCCTTGTACTCTGTGATCTAACTTACAGAAACCTATGGATTGTGACAGTATCCATATCTAATATGTGATGTTGATGTTATGGATATTTATTAAATCATGTCTTCTAAAACAGTGTTATACCATATTCTTATACTGTTACGCATATGTCTTCAATGAAGCTTCATAACAAAGATGTTATCAGTACTGTGTCAGTTTACTATGGATCTTTACTACCTGTGGATCCAAAGGTATTCTGACACTTTCCATAAGTTGTTTAATTATTAAGGGATTTAGTATTGTAATGTGAAATACAAGCAGAATGTGGTGTCATGATGCTGTTGTCTTCGGAACTATGTTCAACATATATATAATATTAGGTGTTCTAATTCCATTCGTGAAGTGCACAGACATTGCAAGTTATATTGTTTTTACAGATGTTGTATGATGCCACTGTTGATACTTTTCACATGTCATATCAGTATTGCTCACAGATAGTGTTATACAGATATTTTGCATTGCACATGAATGCATACTGTGCATTTTTGACATATGCTGTTCTTTGACTCAAATGCATAAATGTGCTCATCCACGAGTCTTATGTGCACATCAATGTTTTCCAAATGACCCACCATCCTAGGGGTGACAACTTCCCCCCAGAAAAATGACATCATCATTGATGCTCTCTGCCAACATAGAAGGAGACTCCTAGGCTGTTCAGGGGATACTGTGTGGAAAAATGAAATATGGATAGAACTCACCAACATGATCAATGCCATTGGAGGCCACAACCAGTCCCATGAGGCCTGTAGACATCACTTCTTGGATGTGATTTTTTTGTGCAGTCAACAGAGTCACATGTTATGAGAACTCGAGGGGTGCCACAAGTGGTGGACTTCAATTGACCCCCCCATGACATCACAATCTTTTGGCCTCACTGCATAGAGCAAGAGGGGACTGATGAATTCCCTGTGGTGGGATTGAAGTGGGGGTTCCAGGATGGGAATGTATATATCCATGTTCAGTACAGGGATGAGTATTTTGGCACTCATTGCATATTGCTTAAGCATGCACATTCATATATTCCTGTATTTGATTTACAGCAGCACAGTTGAGCCATGAACAAACTTCCGTACAAAGTGAGGACGACAAATGTAAGTATAATTAAATGTATTGGTAGATGTGAGTTACAGATAGAACAGTGCAAACTGCAGTTGCAGTGTTTATTGCATTAATATTCACAGGTCCATCTAATTTGTGCCTACAGCAGGGAACAGCAGGTGAGTGTAGTGTCTCTGTACTATTACTGTGCACGTTACCTTGTTGGTGCCCACACCTCATGTAATGGTACTATTACTGTTGGTGCCCACACCTCATGTAATGGTACTATTACTGTGCACGCTACCTTGTTGGTGCCCACACCTCATGTAATGGTACTATTACTGTGCACGCTACCTTGTTGGTGCCCACACCTCATGTAATGGCACAGCTGTTTACTGTTACATTATTGTTTCCATAACCTTGAACACTACAGGTACATCCAGTGGAGGGACAAGCCAAGCATTATCAAGTGAAGAAAGACCAAGTATGTTAGAGTGACATTGTCAGAGCTTTCAACAATGTTTAGCACATGATGACTGAAATCTTTGTCAATATTTGTCAATACAGGCCCTTCTGGTGTACAGTTGTGACATACATCATGTGAGTATTTGCAGCCCATATTACTGTGTTGTATGTGTGATGTTGTCAGTATTAGTTTTGATAACTACATGACTGTACTGTCTTTTTGTTTACTTTTCCAGTGCAGGATCCACCGTACAGATCACTACCTTTATACAGTTGGAGTCCTCAAGTGTACGTATAAATGGTATGTGTATGTCACACATTAAGCCTTTTTCAATTGTGCTCACCTGGTATGTGTTGTAAAGGATGTGATCTGTAATGTTTTTTTCCCTGTACTAGTTGAAGTTCAGTGCAGTGTATCAACAACATCCCATGAGTGTTTACCAAGTGTTTCTATGTTTTATGTACCACATTTGTCATGTATGTTTGCCATGTGAATAGATTATGTAGTCATGGTGTGTACATTCTGTGAAATATACATTAGACTGCAAGTGAAGTCAGTATCATTTGTAACATTGCAGTGTGATATATATGCCAATTGTGTTTTATATTCATCATGTGCTGTAGGCACATTGTTCTGATCTGTGTCTTTGTATCTTGTAGCATATCAACTGTCTTTATCATCCAGCAGCCCATTCAGTGACCATGATGTTGTTCATAATGTGTCTCAGCATGGTAGTATGGTTGTATGACCCCTGATACAGAGGGTTAGGCTCCTGTTATGTGTGATGCTGTGTTTACATCCAGTGGGTACTTGCAATTAGATGCAATGTGTTTTGCTGTTGTGGGGCAACACCTGAAAATCAGTGTTTAATGTGTGCACTCATGTACATGTAGCTTGTCATGACTCAAATGCCTGGGTCAGATGCTGCCATGTAGCCTGGGCCTGCACTTGTGGTTGCACCCTACATTGCAGATGTCTGTGACTACTGTAATGTCTTCCCTCCTGCTCCTACTCCCATAACTGTGGGATGTCCTCTTCAGACATCCAGGGCACTTGCAGTAGTTCACTCACACCTTCATCTGGAAGACTGCTATGTGCAGTAGTCAGCATGATGTGCAGCATGGCACACACCATTATCATCTGTACTGCCTTCTCGTGTTTGTATTGCAGTGAACCCCTGAATGTGTCCAGACATCTGAACCTAGCTTTCAGTACACTGAACACATGCTCTATGGTGTTTCTAGTTGTTGCATATGCTCTATTGTAGGTCTCCTCTGCAGGGTTGTATGGATCATGGCACAAGGTCATTATCCATGGCTCAAGAGGATAACCACAGTCACCTGTTGGGGGAGTAAAAACACTTTTCTTCAGACTGGATATCGCTGACAGAGGGATCCTTCAATTACACCCTAGATGTGTTCATGTACTTACACAGAAACAATCTCCCAAGAATTTCACCTTGCTGGAATGCAGCCCTGAGTCCACTTTCCCTCCAAATGGCAGTATCATGGACACTTCCAGGGTGTGTTGCCATGATATTTGTTATGCTGCCATTTGCTGCACACACAACTTGGCAGTTGATGGATGGCCATCCCTTTCTGTTAATATATCAGACTGATTCTGGATGTACTGGTGTTTTGATAGGTATGTGCATGCAATGTACTGCTCCAAGTACATGGAAGAAATTTGTGATATTGTAGAACTGGTGTATTACATTTGTCCACTCCATGGGTGTGGACAGGAAGTGTAGGTAGTCAACCACCTTGCTGCACATTGCTTCCAGGAAATTTGCCAGTATACGACTGGCAGATGTCTGTGATACTCCACAGCATCCCCCATGTGTCTCTGGAATGTCCCAGATGTGAATATACTAAGGCTGAGGCACACTTTGGTTTCAAGGGGGATGAGGTTTCCCTGCAGGGTCTGCACAGACACGTGTGGGGCACACATGTTGCTACTAGCCTGCATAATTTGTCTGTCTAGACAGTATCTGTTGATTATTTGCCAGTTTGACAACTGGTTTAGATGCAGTCTTGCTCTGACTCTAGCTGGCTGCCTTGTAGGATGCACAGCCACATCATCCTTATGTATGGCTTGCATCTCTGTTGTTTGTTGCAGTATATTAACAGCAAGTTACGTTGTTATATTTTTTTTCAGCTTTGCTATGGATTTTGACATACTCTGTAGTATTCTTCTGAAATCTTTGGGGGTCCATTAATGTAGATGAAGAAAATTTTGGAAGTGGAGTCAGCATAGCTGATTGTTGCATTTGAGTTGTGTGCACAAAATGTGTTTCAGAATCACACTGGCATGCGCGGATTTCCTATTTATCCTATGATGAACACTTAAGTAGTTAGTCTGCCTTCAGCGTGTCTTCTGGAATCACATCTGTAGCAGGTGTGCCAGGGTCTTCCTTCGGCATGCTACACTGTCTATAAATACCTTCTGCAAACTTTACAGAATCTGGCCCATTATTTACATATTTACAAAATGTATATATTTACAGACAAATATAGCATTCTCATTGTTAATCTTCTATAACTGACCATTGCTCCTTCTTCTGTAACCATAATCTGATTTTTTTGAAATATTTCTGTGAAAATCCATTTCTCATTAAACAAAATTTCATTCAGTCGTTCATTCCAAATAACTCATAATACATAAAATAAATTCTTATCTACTCTTCTCACTTATTCTTTCTTCTTATTCACATATTATACATACATTCGTATCTATCTTGTTTATATCATTAATATTCTGAAAACAATTCTTTATACAACTTTTTCCAGAGTTTAACCACTCTTTTACATTAATAAAAACATGCTCTGTTGTCTGTTCCTCCTCACAAATAGACACAGACTCCACTTTCTTTTTACATGGCATTTTCCCCTTTATTGGTAACATATTTATTATGAGTCTCCACAACAAATCCTGACACATACTGTCTTGGTGCACCACTTTTTTTCTTTTCTTTAATGGATTTAATTACTACTTCCCATGAACTTAATGATATTGTTTCATTGCATTACTGTACCACATCCCTCTATCTTTCTGTGTATCATCATTTTTTTATTTAACATACTAGTATGTTTTCTTGATAATTTTTAATTTATTCATTCACACATTCTTTTGACCTTTATCTTATTCTAATTGCTGCGCAGAATTTTGTGCTTGCATTTAAACATTTTCACTATTAAATTCCCATTCTCTTCCTTTACCCACTTTAATACTCTATGAAGGTTAAATGAAGCAGAATAAACAGTTAGATTTAGTAACCCAGTCCTCCTTCATTTGCACTCTTATGCAACACGCCTATTTTCACTTGGTTTAATCTTGAACCCTATATGAAAGAAAACACCCACCAGTTACACAATGTCCCTTCCATATTTTATTGGGATCATCTAAGCATTTTAGATATATGCTATTTTTCCAATTAAAACCAGATTCACTAGATAAACCTTTGTTCTGAATGTTAATCTATATGTCCTCAGCAGAAGACATAGTTCTTTCATTTCTTTTACTAATCCTTCCCATTGTATCATAGCCACATAATTTTTCTCAAATTTTGTTCCTAGCATAGACACTTCATTCATTGAACCCCTCCCTATTAACCCTACATCACCCAAATCGTTACTTTTATCTTTATTCAAGGTCATTCTCATTTTCCTTAAACATCCATTATGACAAACCGTCACTTCCCTTATCCATATTTTGTTATTAGCATCTACAACTGTGTTGTCTGCAAATGTCAAAACAACCAGTATCACCACCTCATTTTGCATCATATATCTAGCATCTTTCATTTTATAAGCTACTTCACTCACCATGGCAATCATTATTGATGCAAACAATATTCAACTAATCGAGCATCCTTGTCTTATACCACGCTTATTGCACATTTCTTTAATCAGCCACACATTCACTAACACTCTCACTCTATTATTCTGATATGCTGACATACACGCTCTCCTAATTCAGTTACCTATGCCATACTTCTTCATAAAATTTCATAAAACATCTAGTTCTTATGTATTAAATGTCTTGCTAATATCACCACCCATGAGTTTCATATACTCACTTTTGCTTATAAGTCCATCCACAGTTTCTCTTGCAGCTAATTACAATTCTTGACATTTTATCCTTTTATAAAAATATATTCTTTCTTACATAATATCCCTCATCCTTCCTTCCATTCTTCTCTATATTATTCACATAAACATTTTACAATCCATGTTATTTAGCAATGTTTTTATTTCATTCTTATCATTCTTTTCATATCAATTTTAAAATCATACTTCATAACTCTTCATAAACAAAACCTTCTTTCAATCAGTCAGACATTCAGCATGTTTACAAAATACTTTCTTTGCCAAACCATTATTTTCTCATACATTATATACCTTATACTATCTGAGCCTGATACTGAGCCAGCATTTACTTTCCTAAGTACTTCATCCAATTCAGTAATAGTAATTTATTTTTCAAATTATTTCTTAACTCATTCTGAAAATTTCTTTATTTTCCATTATGCCTTCTTCTCCATCCTTATACTCTTATACGTATTTGCCACATGCTCTACATTCTTATAATTAGAGCTTGTGCTCTTTTTACCTCTCCTTTTATGTTTCATTTATCTGATTATACTAATATTCTACTTTAAAATTTTACCTATATATGCAGATGGGTCTACTTCAAATGAACAAAAACCCACATTGCTGAAAACGACATTACGAAGATGACATTGCCAAAACCCGAATTTAATGAATGAACACAATGCCAAAGGATTTCACAGGGTAAGTATCCAGGTGGCCAACATGGGGAAATTTGCCCTTTTCCCCACTGTAGTACGATCCTGGAGTTGGTATATTTAGTTAGGGGACATAGCCCCTCACCTGGGTGGATTTGAGGTAGTGCGGTATGTTTCATTGTTAGATGGTAGCCAACTGCATACTTACCCTGTGAAATGTTTTAGCATTGTAATTGTTTGTTAAATTCAGATTTCAGTGATGTTGTTTTGGCAATAACATCCTTGGTAATGTGGGTTTTGTTCTTTTGAAGTAAAGCCATGCAGATACCTCCTCTCTTGTCCCTTGTAAGTAACAGCTCTGCCTAAAGAGTAATGCCTTATTTTTTTTCAAGTTCTTTTATATATTTCATTTTCCATATCAAAATACTCTTTTGCATTAGTCTCTAAAATCTGTAAAACATTTCTATGCATTCTGCATACTTCATTTTCTTCTTCTTTCCTTACATCATCCTGTCACTGAAAAATAGAAATACTTTTATACTTCTTTATAAATTCAATCCACCACTTAGATAAGTTTTTACAGAAATCCTTCATGGTTATATGATCATTTCATTACTACATTACTTCCTACTCTCCAATTTTCTTTCCTATTTTAATATACTCCCTTTTTCCATCATCTTCAGCCATATTGCTAAATGGTGTGAAATGCCTGTGACAATTTTATCACCATCTGCTACCTCTAAGCCTTCAGATAATACAAAATAATCAGTTTCAGATCAAAGTGCCCCTTCTACAAGTCTATTTACTTTTGCTACACACAGCTAATTTACCACATTTTATCACTTCTTGTATTGTTTACACATTTCCTCTTTCTTTTTGTGCCTTTCCCTTAATTCACAATTAGCTGCAGTTATAATTTCCTATTATCCACCACATAGACTAATATTTGATGAAACAGATTCTCTCTTTCCTTGGTAGTTATATATGTATGTATTTAATGCTATAATTCTATAAATATGTTCTCTTCACCTTACAACCACAACAGTTAACCTTCCCATCCTTACCAACTGTACATCTAGTATTTTCACTGTTTTTACACAACACAGCCACTCCAGAACAACTTTCACTTCTTAAGTTCCATATCAGATTTCCACCTCACAAGTTTTCTGTTTATTGTTTTTCTCCACTTGTCATCCTCTAACATAATAATATCCACATCATATTTTAGCACACCATTTCAGTATTCCATTCCTTGTAACAGTATTAATAGTACTTTTCACATTTACCAAAAACACTATAGGATTGTTGTTTTTCCTTCTTTTTAAGTTTAGGGAAAATATTTTTAAATGTTAACTTTCTTATTTCAGCTCTTTCCTCTATCAAATATTTTTCCTGGCTTTAAGTACAAATAATCCTTGATCCTCAGAATCAGATTTTCACTGGTTAGAACTTCAAAATATTCTTAGTGTCAATCCCTTCTTCTGACCTCTCCTCATGCATGCAAACTCTCCACTCCCCCCATTTTTGTCCTCTATAGTTTCTTCATTACCTAGTTCACCCTTTTCCTCAGCCTCTTGTCCTTCTCCATGTATTTTTCTTCACTTTTCCCTTTCCTTTTCATTATTTGCTGCTTGTTCTTAACAGTCCATCCAAATGTGCCTATTTTTTACACAACATGCATTCAGCCACACATCTTTTTGCTGTATGTCCTTTCTCCCCACACTGGTTATATTGTATCTTGTCACAATCATTAACTAAATGAGAAAAGGACCCACAAAAGAAACATGGTTAAGGCTGGCCAGCATATGTTAATGTCCCTGTATGGCCAGCCACAAAATTAACACCTGGTAAGTGTTTAATCATACCTGGGATTCAGTAAACTCTGTATAGGCTTTGCACGTTTACGTGTTTGCATAGTGAGCAGCAGCACTTAATGAATATTCATGCAACAGCTTGCCTTCAAACATAAACAAGCAGGGTTTTGTGGCAGCCAGGAAACCATATAAAGCAACACAGATAGCACACATAGTTACAGCATAGCAAACTGGGTTAGGGGATTGTACTGAATTCCACAAGAACCACCAGGGTTTTTCATATATTAATGTATTATGTTGTAGGGACAGGACAGTGTATGTATATACTCCAGCATACTGGGCTAATGGGATTTAATGGAATGCGCCATGGAACACCAGGGTTTTTCATATATCAATGTACATGTTCCAGGTACAGGACAGGACAGTGTATATAGTGCTGAGTATTGTGGAATCCCATTTCAGGCAGTATGTACAGTACAAGTTGTGTCAATGATCTGTAAGGTTACATGGACTGCCATTTATAAGAAATGGTTATGGGATGTGTGTCTACTGAGTAGGGACACACAGACGAAGTTTGGGGATGAACACCAGGAAGGAAGACAGATGAAACATTTTAATGTTCTGCACATGAGGAAATGTAAAAGGAAGACAGTTGCAGCAGGAACACTAATCACATCTCAACATGGCAGTGTATGGACTGCAAAGTGACAAATGTATACGATGTGACTGTCACACAAGGTAACCTAACAGTGGAGGATGTCTATTATATGTCTGATATAAGCATCAATACATGAACAATGGAGAGGACATGTATTATGGATGTTAAATACAACTGGGGTTGGGTCAATATTGTGAAGCTGTGCAAACTGATTTTTCCTAAGTATGCCTGTATTGTCAGCAGAGGTTTCCAACAAGTAGGACACAGATACAGGCTCATGGCCAACAGTAAAACCATCACACACAGTCATGGACACTAACAGAATAATGCCACCAGTAATACCCATGTCTCTGACACAACATATGTGTTTCTGAGTGAGCATAAATAGTTCTGCACCAGCACACTTGTACAAGTATTAGGACTTGCCAGCAGCCTATGAGTGTAATCAAGCACACTCTCGTGACACTAACATATGAGGGGCATGTGAGGAGACAAATTTGACATTATGATCACTGCAGGCTAGTTGACTGGTGTGCCTGGCAGATATATATATATATATATATATATATATATATATATATATATATATATATATATATATATATATATAAAACACAATCCATACTGTCATGAATATAAACCATGCCATCAATGTCATTAAACAGCTATGAATGTCATGAGTGCATCACTGAAGCATATATCACACATGCATGTGGTATTACACCTTGCTAGGGGTTCTGTGCCATCAGGCAGTAATGTTCATGCAAGAAAACTATTACCTAGGTATACACAAATAGATGTGTGATAGCTCGCAGTGACAAAGGTGGTACACTTCAGTTACACATCACTGGAAGACATGTATGGAGGGACAAAAGGAAAGGTGCATTGTACTTAGGTACTGGCGTGGTGAAGGCTGTGAACTATGAAGGTATTATGGCTTGTCAAGTGGATATCCTGCACATACTCAATAGTTGTGTTACATACAAGAGGGTACTGTGGACAAATGCCGGTGGACATTTCACATACCATAAATCCCAGGCCACAGGCCACATAACAACTGGTCTGCTGATAGGGTATGATGTCTAGATGATTCTTGGTTTGTACATTTGTTTGCATAATGAAACAAATCCCCACTTTTTTTTCATGTCATGTGTTGTTATGGCTGTGGCAGCAATCTTTGATGTGTGTTGATACTGTCTGTATTACACCAGTATTACAGTTGGAGTCAATGATTGTCCACAATCTGTAGTCCTCCAGACAGTTGTTGGGACACAGGATTTTTATGTCATTCTTGACATCTGTGACTTCAATCATGGACAGGAAAGGGCCTAGCAGATAGCCCTGATATATACACTTGATCACTGGACACAAGATATAGGTCACTTCACACATTTCTACATATTTAGATGCCACGTATGTCATCCACTGTTCTACCTACTTGGTGATATAGGTGTTAATGGGAACATCTGTCATTGTGAAGTGAATAACTCAGTTTGTACTCCTGTTGACTTCCTTGGCCTTTTCAAGTTCCACAGGATGATGCTGTTTGAGGACATCTGACAGATGTAACAGGTATAGATTTAGGATCAAAACTCACACATGTCTGTTACACATAGCCAGGATATTACTAGTGTCCATTTAGAGAAGGTCCATGATGACAATTTGGTCCACCTCACTGATCAGGAGAGTCAGGATGTGTCTATTTCTGCATGCATCAGGTGCTGTCCCCAACCCACTCAGATGGATGCATATTGATGTGCACCCTTCTTTGGGAACATAGTCCATCTGGAGGGTATGTTGAAGTATCACACTATGCCAGGTAGGCATATGTTCTGAGTTACTCTACTGGTGATCTGTGATGTTGTCACAGCCCATTGTTTCTGTGTAATAGGCCTGCATGAAGGTAACACAGTGCATACTGCCTATCTTGATCTGTTCTAGGGTTTGGACACAATCTCTCTACTCAGGTATCATTGACAAACTCTACCAGCTAGAGATTAATACTTATATCACTAGATGATTAACCAATGACCTCTGTGACAGACACATAATGCAGACATTGGTGAATCAACCTCTACCATTGCAGCTGTTACCAGTGGTGTACCCCAAAGATCTGTGCTGGGACCTATACTGTTTGGAATCTATTTCTCAACAGTCCAAGCTACAAAATATGACCTGTAGCTTACCACATTTGCTGTCCACCAATAATGTGACTATAGTACGAGAGGGGCTAACACACACACAAATGATTGGTGCCAAAGCCACACAGTCTACTAATAAATACAGAATGTGTCAGGAATTTTGCCTTGTACAAAGTGGAATTTCCTGGTAAATACACCATTAACAACACTCCCCCTATGCTGAAGCCAGTGGTCTAAGAATTGGGAATACATGTAGATAGCAATCTGAAGTTCGACCAAGTGTCCACAGTGATATGGAAAGGCTTCATCATGCACCTCAGAGGTCAGGCCATTGTAGCCAGATCTAAGGAGGATATAACACAAGTGTACTCTAACCTCATCTGAACACTAATACAGTATAATGCTTCCTTTTGCATGTACCTCACCAGACACCTGCAGCAGTTGGATAGACCATGGGGGCTTCACACTAAGAATATACAGAGCCTACAAACCATGTTGTAATGTATGTGGATATACTGAAAGCTCTTTTCCTGAAATATGTATTGGAAAGGATGAAGTGACTTGTGCCTGGACTACAATAAATCTCTGACCCTGCCCTGATGTGTATACTGCACATCCACAAATCAGCAGACTCTGTTGAGAGGAAGATGGTAAAAGCAATGTCACACATATTGTTGTAAAATGCTCTCTCTACTGTTAAGCAAGTGCACAAGCTGACATACACACAGTTAACTGCAGTGTTACTAGAACTCCTACCTAAGGTATGCAGACTACAGACACACTACTTTACACAAGCACCACAGCTCAGGTCTGAATTGGATTGTCTCAGACAACACTTTTTAGCTGATGACATCAGCAGTGTCTGTTGAGGTGACTATATCAGTGTCCCACAGGCTGGTGTAAAATGCTATCTGTAATAGCAAGCAACAGCTCACACAGACACGCAGTTGACTGCAGTGAGAATAGAATCCCTACCTAAGTACACAAACTACAGAACACAGTACTTTATATAAGTGCCATAGCACAAGTCTGACTTTTATATGGCTGCAGGTCAACTTATAGTAGATGACATCAGCATTGCATGTTGGAGAGAAGTTGGGAGGCCTACATGAAATGGATCTGCAGGCATGTGCAAGTAATAAAATACTTTCAATTCATGGGATTGGAGTAGTAACTACAGGATACACACTTCTGGTCTTCTGGCTAGACGCACACACAAACAGTTGATTGCAGTGAGAACAGAACCCCTACCTATCTACGTAGACAGACCACAGAACTCAGAACTTTATGCAAGCAACACAGCACAGGTCTGATTGCTATATGTCTGCAGATCAACTTATAGTGGATGACATCAGCAGTACACAGAAAGAAGAAGTTGGGAGGCCTGCATGAAATGGATGTGTAGGTATGTGCAAGCATCAAAATACTGTCAGTCCATGGGATTGGAGCAGTAACTGTGCAATACATACTTCTGCTCTTCTTACTAGATACAGATGCCGTGCAGTGAGAACAGAACCATTACCTATCTAAGGTACATAGACTACAGAACACATTAAGTTACACAAGCACCGTGGCACAAGTCTGACGTTCATAAGCCTGCAGATTAACTTACAGTAAATGACATCAGGAGGCCATGCGGGAGACAAAATGTTGGGAGACCTGCATAAACTCATAGCTTCATATGTACATAGGAGACTACTAGCTTATTGGCCCTATGGTGTTTAAAAGCACAGCGGTGTAAAAATACAAGTGCCCTTATTTAGCGTAGTTGGATGGTCATTGTTAGCAGCACCAACTGGCCCTGTCCAAGAAAGACATAGCTGCCATCCCAGAGGTGACTTTACAATTATTCAACTAGTTGCAAGGTTGTGTTTGAACAGGATCATTGAGGAGCACTGATTCACATGCAGTGGGAGCCTATTACAGAGGAGTGTGGATCATTGGGGGCTATATCTTTCTCTGCATCATGTTCTGTTTATGTCACAGGATAGGTTGAGAACCCTGGGCCAAGTTATTCTTGTCCCATTTGATTTGCAGATGTGCAGCATGTCCAGTAGGGCAGGTTCTGAGACTTTTCTGCAGGGTAGGCATAGGTCATCTCTCAGCAGTTTGCATGATACTGAGTACATTGACAGGTCTTTCAGTCTTTCCATGTATGTCATGTTTAGAAGCCCTGCAGTCTGCCAGGCACAATCTTGTATTTTCTCCAATTGCTGCAGGTGACTTGTGAGGTACAGAGAGAAAGAAGGAGCACTGTTCCCAATTAGTGGCCTGACAAGGGTAGTGTACAGCAGGGGTATGACCACCCTGGTCTTGGATGTGATGTCAATATGTATGATGTGTGCAATGCAGAATTTGTGTTTCACCACTATGGACACATAGTGATGAAAATGTAGATTGCTATCAACATGTGTTCCCAAGCCTCACAACACTGTGTTTGAGCTTAGAGGAGTGCTATGTATCCCATAATTAGCAGGGGCACTTCATTGTCAAAGGGGACAATAAGCCATTGTATGCTTTAAGGCTCAGTGTGTGAGTCTGGCAGCAATAATATGTGTGTGGCAGCTTCTTCTGTAATATGTTACTATCAGTGTGGACCTCTATATTAGTGTGCACTGTAACCAGTCATCTGCAAACTTGGTAAACCACAGACCATCTACCATTGCATGCACTTCAGGGAAGTACCAAAAATTACTAGAACCACAAACCAAGAAAAACAACAAATACTTCAAGCCATTTAGGTCAGACTGATAAACTTTTAATAAGATTAGCACTTTCATCTTGAACAATACAAAACTGCATCAGATAAAATGCAACTTATCCCACATCCTTAAATAAGAACAAAAATATCACATGATCAATTCAACTCAATGTCACATGATTTTTCCCTCCAAAAATTCACACGACTACAAATACTAAAAAAAAAACACGTTATTGCCAACACCAGCCTAATAAATCAACCAGGAATTCAAAATATGCAATATGCATGCGTATAAAATGTATTAAAACATATTCCAAACCATATTATACCCCAATAATTTAATACACAACTTTAAAACTCATCTATTACAATAAATAGCTCTCTACTTATCTAATCAATAATTTTAACTTCAACAGTGGCACTATTGAGAGGGACTCATTTAGCTTTGGCCAATTATGTGCTTCCCAAAACTGCCAAATTAACTCCTTGGTTGTTTTATTAGGCTGGTGTTGGTAATCATGTGATTTTTTTTGTATTAGTAGTTGTGAATTTTTGGAGGGAAAAATCATGTGACATTGAATAGAAATGATTATGGGATTTTTTTGCTCTTATTTAAGGATGTGAGATAAGTTGCATTTTATCTGCTGGAGTTTTGTACTGTTCAACACGAGAGTGCTAATTTCATTAAACGTTTATTGGTCTGACCTAAACAGCTTGGTGTATTTGTTGTTTTACTTCAGGGAAGTAGTTTGCAAATAGTTGAGGACCCAGCACAGATCCTTGTGGTATTCTAATGGTAATTGTCTACTGGTGAAGGTGCCGTCCCTAACTTTGAGAGTGTGTGTTATGTCAGTGAGCCAGTTCCTATCCCTGTACTAGTGTATGGCTTAATTCCCACATGGGAGATCTTCTCTATGACACATGAATAGGGGATAGTGTCAAAGGCCTTGGATAAGTCAACATAGGTAGTATCTCTTGTTATCCCTCATCCAGGTCTGTGACATCAGTATCCCAGAAACCCACAAGGTTTAATAAGCAAGATGTACACTTGACAAAAACAAAATGGGCAGGGTCAAGTGTGTTGAAGGTCACCAATGTCCTGTGTATATGGCGCATGATGATTCCTTGCATATCCTAACAGATTAGTGATTTTAGGCATATGGGTCAATAGTTGTAGTTCTGCATGTTACCAGAATGATGTGCATTGCATTTTATACTGTGGCTGATATGTGTGTGGAAAAAGTACTGAGACACCAAGTTTGGAGTACTTGGTGGGTGGCAACAGATGGATGTATTGTAAATATGTGGCATGTTGTTAGATAGGGCCATCAGTTTGTAATGTTTACACATGTAATTTCATGTCATACACAGGAAATGGACAGTAAAGAGCAGTAATACAGCATAATATAAACAATTCCATAGTGTGGCAAGCAGCAGGTTTGCACAACAGTTATTAAAGTGCATACACATGTGAGATACACATGTTTACGCATAGGTAAGCAGTGTGCAAACTTGTGCCACATTGCAAAAGCCAGACAATTAGTTCTGAGTCTATGAAATACACCTGCTGCTTAATTGAGTCTGTGGCAGCCCATGTTAAAGTATTGATACATTCCTTTTTTGGCTCTGTGGGCACTAGGTTCAAATACAGGTGTATCTAATACTTTAAAATACTCTTTATTACTTAGTGATAATGCAATGACATGAATTGTTTATATGAGATACTTTGTTGCATTTTGCCGCCACTCATTGTCACTGCACATTGGTGCATGATTTGCACCTCCTCACAAATATGGATCCCAAAAAGTGAAGAAATCTATTGCTTTTTCTGCTACTTATGTGTGTTGTGTTTGATTTTATTTTTTGACCAAATTAAAGGTGTTACAATGGAGTAAATAGGAAAGTGGTGAAATGGGGAGCAAGCAGAGGGATGAACAAAGTCTGACAGTTAGTACTGAGTCTCTGGAATACACCTGCTACTTAACTGATTCTGTGGCAGCAGGTGTTAATGCAGTTAATGCAGTGATACATTCCTTTTTTGGGCCAGATGATACTTGGTTTGAACATAGCTGTATGTAATATTTTTGACTACTTTCATATTACTGCTGCTTTGCATTGGTGTACGATGCACACCATTGCACATTAATGCATTAAATAAAAGAAATGGGGAAGATAAGGCAGTGGTCAAATGGGGATCAAACAGGTGGAAGAACAAAGGGAAAGCAGGGCATGAATGTGCAAGGAGGTAGGAAAGAACCATAACTATCCATTTCTTTAACAGTGTAAAGTGAACATATCTCCCAAATATTAACAGAATTTGGACTGACACTTCCAGAGAGAGGGGTGACCACAACACAATCATGTTGTATAGCCAATTGGGCTGAATCAAGTGTATGAAGAAGACAAGTGTGTGAAATGGAGAGCTATGTATGGAACAATTTCTTTTTGTGGGACAGGTGCCCATTTTCTTTGGGAGAGAAGAGAGGAATGTTGCGGAAGGGATGTAGGAATGTCTGGGTGAGGTGTGTTGGGTAGGTGAGGAAGCAATTTCAGACATACAAGACAAACAAGAAAAAAAACAGGGACACTAATGGACATAAAAGGTTGGGGGACACCATGATTGGGATGAGGGTGGGGTCATTACAAACCCATGGTCATAAAACTGGGTGACAGTGAGAATGCAGTTCTTAGCTACTGGGTTGCTATCACTGTTACCTCACTCCACCCCTGAAGGGGCAGTTAGTGCAGGGGCAGCAGATATTGGGCTGCCAGTTTGACTCCCAGACATGCTGGACAATGGTGCTGGAGCAGGTGGAGGGAGGCAGGTGGATAATGTGGGGCAGACCTACCCTGCTGTACTGTAGACCATTTAGTGATGTGGTACACATGGATGGCATGGAAACATTTTGATGACATGTAATAAAAAATAATAAAATAAAACAAAATAAATAAAAAAGAGGTGACGAGGGTTGGAGCAAGACAAAATAAAAGATATACGATTAGTACCTTCAAATGTGACATACAATGCATTGAAACAATTAATAGACTCAATTAACTTAACTTTTACTTTTAAGAATACGAGCTCCTAACAGATGCACACTATAGTACAGATTGTAGCAATTACTCCTTGACATGTGCATATATTGAACACATGCGGGTTTCAATTATACAGTTTACAACAAGGCATTTGTGCCACTGGTATAGAGCTTTTACTATAAACCTTTAAATTACACATTAATGAATAATTAATAGCATTGTATAGTTGGGAAGCATGGTCTTTGAACCCACAACCTCTGACTAAAGCCTAATATTGTACTCTTTTTTGTGCTACCAACTAATGCATGCATACTTGATTTTACAGTTGACATTTGCATGCTCAGTATCTTTAACTTTTAATGCTAGAATAACACAACTATTCTGTTGCATACATACCACATGCTTTCCTCATCCTCACCAATCTAGCCCCATGGATTCATACATTGACCTCACAGTCTCTGGCAGCTGTGGAAAAAAACAGAACAGAATGCCATTAGGAATACCAGTCTTGCCTATATTTAGCTTTTAAGTCTTACACGTTCTCTTTATAGTTGATACTTACACATATGTGGGATGTCCACAGTCCTAAATTCCCCAATCCAATGATCAAGGGTATCCCTCTTCCTCCTTTGGAGGTCATTGTAGTGATGCCTACATTGTTCACCAGTTGGGGGGATACCAGTGGTACTGTTTACAGCCTGGCACACCTCAGAGCACTATGTTTGTATGATGGTAAGTGGAGCACAACAGTAGCAAGCAGAGCAAATTCAAGGCAGTTGTGTATGTGTGTTAAACAAATGTGAATGTTATGGCAGTCCAGATAGCAGAAATATACTTACAGGAATATAGTACACAATATACCCACAGTCATACATTTGAGAATAAATGTGATAATACATAGATAAATGAATATATAATTGACACAGTACTAGTGCCTCAGCCTGCATACATATAATTAAAATCAGCTACACCATGTCAAGTGTTGTAAGTGAGAGTGACTATAATGGGAAGTGGAACAACAGTAAAGGTGTACGGAATATAGTTTATTCTAACTCAGGAGTATGTGTATGACAGTCCTATACTTATACCTGTTGCTATAAGAAGGTTGAGAAAACACTTGTCTGTGTTGCACTTCATTGCTATAAACTGTAATATCACAACAGTAAAACAAAGGTGCACGTCCTGTACTAGAATCCAGGACCATCTACACCTGCTGCCACAGGACTATTTACCCCATTTTACTAATCATTCTTAAGGTCTTGCTGTTAACTGCAATGCAGAATCACTTAGTAGGTTTGTGCAATGCCTACTGTATTAATTGAATGCATCCATTTTCTGTTTTTGTCTGTCTAGGTCTTGTCTGGCCAATTGTCCAGTTTGCGCTAACTGGTGCATCGCACAGATGGTGCCCCCCTCCCAAAAAAAAAAAGAAAGAAAAGAAAAAGTAAAGAGAGAGGCACTTGAAATGAGGAAAAGCATTCTATGACATACACACTAGAAAATGTTAGTACACATGAGATATTTCTATATAGGTCTGGATTAGAACTCTTATTCCAATGCACCTTCAGAACACAAGATGGGTGCCTTATCCCTCTTTGCTATGGAAACAGTTTTGCAGCAAATAACTTAAACCAATATGCACACAATCAACTGCAACAGCATTTACACTGAAATCAAACCATACAAGTGTTATTTGTACATATATTAGTTTTGGATGTAGTGCACCTACTGATCACAAAACCTGTCATGATTATTGCTTGCAAAATTACAGCTCTGCCTTACATTTCTGTGTTTGTTGGTCATTCTTCATTTATGTGAGTAATAACCTGAGACATGCAGTGTGTAAGCCATTTTATATTACTGGCCTTAATATGTGTGAAGACATTAAGGGGAAATAATATCATGTGCAGTTGCCAACAAATAAAGGGCAGGTTGGATGTTAAGGAACACCACCTGTGAGTTGTGTGCTGCTTTCTTAAATTTCCAAACGTACATCTAACACTTTGTAGATCTGACCTGACAAACCCAGTGGAAGTAAGGCAATCTGCAGTGCTGTTGTGTTTTCCTTTTCTCAAGCACTAATCATTCACAGTTGCAAGCCATTTAAAACAAAGACTGAGGGATCTATACCATATAAAAGGCAACTGTACAGCTAATCAAACTGATGGTGAGGAGAGCTGTATATGTTTTCAAGACTGAAAAAAAATCTTTTTCTTCAGGATATCTCTGTACAGAGGAGTACTGGACTTCAGAAGGTATGCCTCCATTTTATTGCCTACATATTGCATATGGTGAAATGTATTTAAGACCAAAATCTGAAGCAAAGGCTTTTACAGTTTTGTCTGTATGCATTAGTTTGAAGTGTACTGATGGCATGGGCATGTTTATCAAGCTATTTCAGAGGTATACATGATTGCCAACACATGAAATGGAATGCTGTGTGATAAATATGTACAAATGTTTCAGGGTCACTTCTTTGATTGCACTTTTAGCATTTCAAAGATGGTTTGTTAGGAAAATGGGTCATTTGCCTGTGTTTTGGGTGGGAGGAGCAAAGCTCAGTTACTGTTATGGCACAAACAAGGATGGACTGTTCTTTTAGAGGGAGCAAAGGTGAGTTACTGTTATAGCACAAACAAGGGTGGACTGTTGTTTTGGGGGGAGAGAAGCTGAGATACTGTTATGGCATGAACAAGGTTGGACTGTTGTTTTGGAGGGGAGCAGTGGTAAGTTACTGTTATGGCACAGACAAGGATATGTTGCTCTTGTCACTCTCCTTGTTTTGTATCTTGCCTGTTGTTTGTATTTCACATCTTTAGACTGTTTTATGTTACTCCAGTGGGGAATAATGACTGGATACCTTTTTATTTTATCTGGAAACAGTTATTTTGTAGTTATGTGCTACTTATGTTGTCTTTTAGGACCCCTATGAATATGCCACTCAGCCGTGTCAATCCGCAAAGACCCCCCTTCATCAATGCCAAGGACTAAGTGATAGTAGATGGCTTTAGGCAACATGGTACTTTTCTGCTGGATAGGGGAGAGGGAGATATGGCACATAGAATACGAATATGGTGGCAGATAGTAGATGATGTTTATGCTGTTGGTGGCCATGGCAGGACATATGAACAGGTGTGTCACAGGGCCACTGACATGATCACATCTGCATGGAGGAGAGCAGCTGTAGTGGGCCATGACCAGATGGTTACTGGGTGAGGGTCTGCTAGGGAACCCTCAGTAACCCCCAATAAAGAGTTCCTAGCCAATATCAGAGATCTTGACAGCTACCAGGAGAGTGCAGTACAGCATATCCAGGATGTTGAAGTTGAAGCAAAAATTTCCGAGACAGCAAGCACATCACAGGAGGATCTTCAGGTAGGCTTTGCTATCTGAACAGTTGAATACTGTTGTATTTTTTGGGGGATTGAAGATTGCTACAGTTATAAGTTTAGGTTAGAGTTGTCAGTCACATTCTTGTTGAAATTATAGTTAATGGACACTTAAAGGGGTGACTGTATTACCCCCATGTTACTGCTTATTGTGATGATGTTCGCTTACCTCTTGCTTAACTTCTTCCAGGCCCATCTGGACTACAGAAGAGCATCTCATCAGCAGATGGTAAGGCAGACATGTTTATATCAGTACTGTTGAGCAGGTTAAAGAAACATTGTAGTGTGTAATGTTGATCTCTGGCCTGTTGTGTGTATTGCTGCACAGTATGCCATAGTGGCAGCACTGTTAGTTTGTTAGCATATATACTGCACTATAGTAGTGCAGGTATACATTTATTCATATCTTTCTTGCTTTTTATCACAGGTGATCATGACTGTGGGAATGTGGGCCCTATGCCACCTGATGTTAGTCCCTCAGCAGACTCTGATGATGATGATGTTGGTGGCCAAACTGAGGCACAGTTGGGGGCTGCAGAGGTTGAATCTGACACTAAGGTTGACATACAGCCATCCTCTGCATTTCCATTAGACACAGCCAGTATGTCTATGCCTGCCCAGTCTAGTGAGCCTACACATGTTGGACAGGTGGAGGGTGAGGACATTGATCAGAGAAGTGTGGCTACTGCAGCTTCAGTGCCTGTTGTGTCTGGCCGTAGCTGAAGTGTGGGTGAGGTACCATGCAGGAGGATTGATAGGGGTGCTCTGAGGAAGCCTGCTGTCCCTCCTACACCTGATGCAGGTTTCTCTTCCTGTGCTACTAAACATATGTTTAAGGCCATCACGAAGACACATGCATGTTCCCATAGGTGCTCCAGACAAATTTTCAGGGTTGTGGATGTGGCTCAGTCTGACAGGTGTGACTGCCTCCACCATGTTGCTGATTCACTGGATTGGATGAATGACATGTTGAGTTGGAAAGAGGAGTGTCTGTAATGGACAGAGAGGTGTCTGCCATGGAACAAACAGTGTCTGTGATAGAACATCTGCTGGGAGGGGAACAGCATCCTCATGGGCATAGGTCAGCCAAATCATCTGCTGTTAGCCAACATGGCAGTGACTGATCATGCTTCAGTAGTGGCAGTACTTCCACTGCTCTGTCAGTCAGTGTGTGCTGTTCACACATAGACATGGAAAACCATGGGGTCTTGGTCCTTGGTGTCTCCATGAAGGAAGCTCATCCACCAAACATCAGTCACATTTAGGTAGTATCATTGCATTTGACCTTGGGTGTGGGCATGCCAGTGCAACTCCTGGCAGAGCCAGTTTTCATGGTCAGGGATGAAAACAATGAACTGCCACATCTACCATGCATAGCTCTCACCTGTCCGACATACCAAGATGTAGAGACAGCACAGAGCTTGACTGTGTTCATGCAAACAGTCAAAAAACAGTTCCACCTGGACGATACCTACAGATACACACAAAAGTTACTCATTTTGTCTCACTGGCCATTTGTTGGTTTATTCACATGTCTGCCTTATTCTCTTTCTTACTCACACACATTCACTGACCTTCTGTGTCAGTCTATGCTTCCTGCCCCCTTCCCATGCAACACCCTGTGCAAGTGATGATAACTGTGCTGTATCCCGTTTTCTGTTTTTTGTATTCAGAGATACAAAAACCTTTCTATCTGATGCTCATGGTGCATAGCTAGTGCTAACTTAGTGCTTAGTATACCTGCATTAGTGAACTGGTAATTTTACCTTTGACTTATATTGGCCTTGGAAAGTTAGACAGTTGATAGCATCAAAATTTCCCAACTTTATGGGAAGAATAAAGGACAGAGGCACAGAGAACTAATCTAAGGGGGCGGCAAAAGCCAATACATTCTGGCTAGGCTTATAAATGCCTTCGGGCAGATAGCCTAGTACCTACCTACCTACCTACCTACCTATAGTGAATAATCTTGTGATGGCTGTGAAGTCAGAAACTGCAATGTGTATCATTAATTTCTTATTTCTCTCTTTAATAATTTTCCAGAACAAACATATGGTGATAACTTGAGGGCATGCAGTGATCATCAGTACTTTTGAGAGTTATGACTGTGTGAATCTTTGATGTCTGAGGCCTGCTACTTAGTAATGTATACATATAAGTCAAATAAGTCTCTCATGTCACATGTTAAGGTAAGTTCTGTACAGATCTCCCACTTTTTACTAGCTTACCAGACCACGTAATGAAATACAAGGATATGCCACACAGTCATATTAGTAAACAATACACTCCAGGTTCAGGACTTACCTTGTAAATGCAACAGTTAACACAGTTTTAGTTCAGGGCTGATTCTGTCTGATGCAAGCCGTACACAGCCAGTCATATGAAGGTAACAGGTGTGAGTTGCCTAACATCAATGTTACTATATGTATGTAAGTAGGAGGAAGGTTTTAGGCCCCTAGGTGGTGAGTGAGTGTGCTATGCATTGTCTCTTAGCCAATGCAAGGGCATACTGAGCATGCCTATATCAGCCTACACCCACAGCAGTTGGCTAACATCTTTGAGTGAAACAATACTAATTTCATAAACTTTTGTCATACTTTGACTTTGGAATGGGTCCATTCCCGTCATGGTATTAGAAACCCAAAAGACTTGGAGAAATTAAAAACAGCTGCTGCTTCCCCCTGTGACTCCTCGTCTGCCTGTGGCTGTGGTGACCTTAGCATTGGGGTTGGGGTGTGTGCCCCTTCCCCTTGCTAATCCTGCTGAAGCTGTTTTCTCAGGATTGTGTTGCATAGCATGGCACATACTGTGAATATTTCTGTACATGTCCCTAGATTGTACTGCAGGGCTCCTCCAGATGTATCAAGGGACTGGAACAATGTCTTCAGTAGCCCAAACACATGCTCTCTGATATTTCTTGTTTGAGCATGTGCCTCATTATGGTGTTCTCCATTGCTGTGTGTGCTTTCCTGATGGGTGTCATCAGCCATGGTTCCAGTGCATAGCTTGCATCGTCCAGTAAATGCTCCTGTGGGATATCCTCCCCTAGGAAACATCTGGTACAGGTGGGAGGTGTACCAGATGTAAGTCATGGTAACTGCCAGGGTTGCCATCACACATGTTCAAGATTATTCCCTTGGCATTACACATGACTTGGCAGTTGATAGAGTGGTAGCTCTTTCTGTCAGTATAGAGCCTACCCTGTTACCCGGGTGATGACTTAATTTCTACATGTGTGCAATCTATGGCACCCAGTACTTCAGGGTAGTGTGCTACATGGTAGATCTCCTGCATATTTCTGGCCCTCTCATCAGAATTACAGGGAGAATATATGTGGTCACTGATATGTTGGAGCATAACTTCCAGGAATTGGTGGAGGATCCTGGATGCTGATGCCTGTGACACCCCCAGCATGTCCCTTGCTGGTCTCAGAAAGATACCTGTAGCTAAGATTCTAAGAGCTGCACATACCTTTGTCTCCACTGGAATGGGTTCCCCTTGGTTGGCTCTGGCTCTGAGATGAGGATGGCAGAGGTCGCAGAGTTCCTGTAGTATGTCCCTATCCACCCTGTAGCTCTCCACAATTTCCACATTATGTAGGTTGTGAAAAGCTAAACTGGGCCTGAAAACTCTTCTCCTTCTCAGCCTAGGCCTATTAACAGCAGCAGCAGCATTGGCTTCAGCCTGTAGCACATACAGATGAATTAAAGCAGCAGCAGCCACTAACATTCTGCCCGTGTAGGCTCCTTTCTTTGTCTGTATTCCAAAAGTTTTGAAATCCGCAGAAAAATAACAGTATGGAGTCTAACAGATACTTTATAACATATTGAATAGCTAAACCATGTTGGATTGTTTAACTAGCATGCGATTCAGCTATTTATGCTGTAATTAGTATGCCACAGTGTTTATCGTTTTTTGTGTGGAGGTGCTTGCCTCTACGCTGCCCTTACTAAATCTTAAACTTTCCGCAGCCATGTGCGCATCTTGGCAAGATGCGCACATGGTGAAAAATCACCATGTAGGTTTTATTGTATCCCCCTGGATGTTTTTTTTTATTTCAAAACAGCTTCCAATCTCTACCCTCCGTTATATAAGTTTCTCTCATCTTGACCATTTTTAATGTTATCAACAATTTCACACAAACACTGCATGCATTTTTTAACATCTTTGTCTTCCAGTTCATTAGTTTTAAACTGCAAAGTAACATTTTCAACATTTAAGTTACTTCTACAAAACAAATAATTGTGTGGATAAATGTCCTTCTTTTTGTTGCACATTTCCATACATTCCTTCATCAGTACCTGAGTTTCAAGTGCTAAGTCACAAAAGTCTCTATCACTATATGTATAAAAGGCCTTATATCCCGGAACAGTTACCAGCATTGTCCTGTATCTGTCTATTAGAGTGCCATTTTTGTTCTGATTCCCACAGTTGGCCTTCTGTTCTTTTTAAAATCAGTTTTATAGTTTGTTGTTGTTATCTATTTCTGCCTGCTGTCATTGCTGCGTAAGTTTTAACCACTGCATTCTCTGCTGCCAGAAATCCAGACACCTTTGCAGTTTCTTGCTGCTTTCCTCTTTTTCTGTCTGCGCTGCTGCATAAGTTTTGACTGCTGCATTCCATGCTGCTATGTTATTTGGTTCCTTCTCCACATTACCACCTCAGCACTTCTGAAAATGGCATCTGCCATCTCACCCTGTGAAACAGTAGAACTGCTACCTGGATCATCCTACTCAATTATTTTCAACAGAACATCATTTGCAAGACCTCCTAATGCCCGTGCTGTCATCTGCACCATTCCAATGGACTCGGTTACTCCAATCTCCATTGAGGCAGCTAAATGCTGCTCATTTGTTACCTCCAGCACACAGGAATCTTAACCTGCATTCTGTTACTCCATATCAAACACATTTTACTAACTATTCTAATTTTCCAAAACAATATACAGCAACCAGTCCAGACAGTCCAATTAAACAACCATAAATAGTTGATGTTGTTGCAAAACAGCATGAATTATATGGTTCCTAGCAGAAGCCTGAAACACTATAAGCCTGTAGACTGAAAGTTCAAAATCCTGAAAGCCCAAATCCTGAAACTCAAAACTCCTTGAAAATAATGCTAATATGTCACTACTAAAACACTACTAATATCTACCAACCCTGACCACCCTCCTAACCTAACCCTAAGTCCCGCAACTATCGCACACCTCACCTGACTAACCCTCTAACCCTAAACTGCTTCTTTAAACTGCCCCCTAACCCCAATATTTGTCACTATTGCACATGCCTAACTCCTGTGCCTTAACCCTAACTCCTTAAAACCTAACCTATATGTCCATTTTGTGTTTTCAGGATTTTGAGTTTCAGGATTTTTGCTTTTCAGGATTTGAAACTTTCAGTCTATAGTTTTCAGGATTTTGATTTTCAGGCTTATAGTGTTTCAAAAAACATGAACTTAGCCCCTCACATGTTGTGGTATGCTGAAATAAGCGCTTTTTTTTAGATTTCTGAATTTCATATTGATGTTTGCCAGGTATACCACCCCATGGTATTTACAGTTGTAAACTTGTAGGACGATTTTTCTATTCCCTAATCTAAATATATATATATTCTGTATCTGCTATATACTTACACCTGAGACACACACCACATTTAAATGTCCCCTTTCCTGACTTAAAAGATGACTGATGAACTTCTTGTTCCAGGTCCTCTTAATGGCACTGTATTCGTGATAAAAAGCAAGATTAGTATTACTAAAAGAAAAGGAACAACCTCTAGTGGTTCTAGCCATTTGTACTCATCCCCGCATAGCATTGATCAAAGAAACTGGGTATCCTTCTTTCCTGAATAAGGACTTGGAGTCATACGAAAGATACCCTCACAAAATTGTCCTTTCCTTTTTGAAATCTAAATACAGGACTGAAACCCTTGTATTTCCTTACTGAGTGTAACATCCAAATAGTACTGTCTATCAAAGCTGTTTCAAAAATACACTGTTTAGGACAAATTTGTTCTCCCCATATGACAAACATTCCCAAAGGGCTTCTTCCATCTTCAATCCAAAAAATTGAAATATTTGTGGTTTTTGACCCTGTGTGCCACTACAATGGGTCTAAGGAGGATCTTTTTTTCGATACCTGGGTAAGGGAAAATTCCTGTTGGTGTGTAATGATTGCTTGCTAATAAGAAGCCTTTGGGAATGTTTTAGGCAAGACGGAACGACAGCTGGAAATCTAATTGTAAAACGCCTTATTCAGGACCATGGGAAGTTAGGCTTGCCCATAGGATATTCTAATTTTCCACCTATGCACTCTCCATAGATTTCCTCTCCTCCTCCATGTTGCTTGTATTAGTCCTCTTTCTTGCTGCTGTAGAATCCCTTTGGTGCAATGTAGCAACTCCAAAGACCAGAGTAAGTTCCCTGATGCCTGTCCAAATTTCCCCAAGTAGTATAAATACCACTGCTGCTCTTCCCTGAAAAGAGGCCACTAAGCCTGGTGGGACCAACCCAGTCAACAAATGACAGATAAATACTGATGCATGACAGCATGCAGATGTTGACATGTCAGGTCTCTTAAATCACAATGATGGTTTTCAGTTCATTTTAACAGTTATTGATAACCTGTCCAAATATACATGGAATATGTCATTCAAATAATTCTGGTAAAAGTGTGGCAGAAGCTTTTATAAAGATCCTCACTGGTGTTGGAAGCAAAACAAAAAAAAAAAAAAAAATACAAACACATCAGAACTATGAATTTCTTGATGCTGAATTCCAGGCACTTCTGATAAAGCAAAATGTACAGCATTTATAACAACCAATGTAGCCAAGGCTTTTTTATAGCATCTTTATAGGATATAGGATCTTTTTTTTTTTTTTTTTTTATAGCATGATTCAGCCATACCCTAAAAATAAAAAGTGGTTATTAGCCTGTTTTTAATGCATATACAGCTATGTAAATATGTTGCAGGTATTAATAAGTACCTGTGATGACCAGCCATCAAAATGATGCCCCCTGACATAATCTTAAATGCACAGCAGAAAGACCTTTACATTTTGAGTAAAAGTATGCTTGTTACAAATTAAAAAAAATGATAAAGGGTATAAACCAACTTTTGCAGATGAAAATGTTATTTCTGAATCTTTTAAGCTATACTAGTGTTTACCTTTTATGAATAAAGACAGGTAAAATCAGAAGGTTAATTATGCCATATGTATAGGTTTTTAAAAAATCCCCTCCCCCCAAAATGAAAGAAAATAAAAAAGAATGTTTTATTGAAAGAGCTTGAGTAATCACTGAAGTTTAACAGCTGGGTAAATTTAAAACAATGCGTAACTATAAGAAGGGCACGCCTCATGTTGCAGTAACAGTCAGGCATGTTATACGGATGGTGAAACAATAAAAATGCATCTTTAAAATGTTTCCAAAATACAGTTACTGATACTATAGTATAAAGGTAGTAAAACTAGCAGCACCTGTATATTTAACAGGGAGTTTGGGAAAATGGCTTTTCAGAAATACAGCATCACAGAACATGTGATAATACTGCAAGGGAGACAACAAATTTCAGGATGGTGAAATAGGTACCATATTGCTTAAGCTGAAAATTTCTACAGATTATCATAATAGTGTTAATGATTTTACAACTGCTGTTTCTACAGCTTGCATGCCTATCACTATCTTTGGACTAAGATGACCAGGACAGAAAAGTACAATTTCTTAATAGTACAGACTATGTATTCATTTTGAACCATAATCTTTGCCCATGTTCTGGGTTTGTAATAAGAGGCACTACAAATTCACCTGAACAGTATGTTACACTCTTCAGGCATCAATGGAATGTGTACATGATGTATGTATACAAAAACATGTCCCATTCCTTTAATGTGTAGAAATTGCAGATAAAAAAAATTCATTCATTACTATTTGTTAAAGATCATATGCAAATACAGTATTTTTATTATAGATCCACAGATTCATAGACTGCTATAAGTCTAATGACCTGGGGGGAGGGATGCTTTCTAAGCCTGGCCAAGTTTTCCTGAAATAATATTGATGTCCTGTATATGAATAGGGCACTGACAGCCATGCATTTATAAGCTACCTCTATCATGAGGGACATGGGTGCCAGGCACGGTGTAAATTTACTATTCCCTATCCACTGGTCTAGGTTGCACTTAACTGGGTAATAGATTAACTCAGCTTCACATTGATGGGAAGCCTGTTCCATAGGAGGGGCAGTCCCTGGGGCACATATCTGTCTCTCTCGCATGTTCCTGTAAATCACAGACAAAATTCAGGTCCCCAGACCTTGTATTTTTGCTACTCTTTGACCTTTTTTATTATATTTTTTTGCTGTAGTTATGCTTTCTGATTATAAAAAAAAAATAGTTTTTACTTTAGTTACTTCAGTGGAATTATGCTTAAGTGTAGTAAACTTGTGTTTGCATTTATTGCAAGCTTAACAACTGTTCAGTTATGTCCTGATTCCATGTAATGTGACAGAATTCTAATGCTGTGATTGTTAGTTTGTAGGGGATATGTATTTTCTGTAGTCAGTAGCAAACTGCAAGATACAAATGCAGCACAGTCAATCAGTCAGACAATAAATCGATAAATTAAATGCAGTTATATTCAAGTAAATGCATACTAGAACAGAATACAATTCCTTGTAAATTGTATAAGGATTGACATACAGTATAGCAATATAGATGTATTTATAATTGGGATTAATCACTTCATTTTCACAGAGCCATAGAATATTCAAAACATTTTCATTCTAGCACTAATTCTTTCAATATGTAACAAAAGCATCCTTTACTGTAGAGCTCCCCTTGATGATTCACATTCCCCTAGTTTTCTTTCTAAAAGTGATAATAGCATGGTAGACAACTGTTTGTGTTACGTTTGTGTTAACTAAAGTGTATGCCAAGCATTATACACTTTAAAATGAAGTTTTTTTCTGTTTTTATTTGCTTTAATTGAATATAAGTGCATTTATTTATTTATTGTCTGACTGACCCGTATATATGCCCTTAATACTTCGGAGTGTACCTTGAATCTAGCCATCTCTCTCCTTCATTTTTTTCAGAATTTCACTGACAGGGAGAATAAATTCTATATACTCTGGTCATGCTTTTGAAACACAGGTATTACCGTTTCAGTACTAAGTCCTTTACTAAGGCTATACAACTGCGGAATTCCTAGCATGGGGCTGAAATGCTATTCACATTCCTCACAGGTGCAGTAGCCACACAGACCCTGTCTCCTTCTTTCTGTTTATATATATTTTTGGTTGGGATATAAACTTTTTCTTTCTATTATGTGTTTTTTTTTCTGGATTAGAATGCTCACATTCTTATATGCAAGAACATCCTGAAGTAATTCCAAATTAATCAGCACTCAGGGACCCAAAGCTTTGTGAAGTTGTCCAGTTGTTATATCCTGGGTAGGATACAATCCAAATAACCAAAAGCAACTGCAGCAGTGAAGTATTCAAGCATCTACTGTTATGGTAAGGGTAACTTACATAACTGTACTTTTCTTTTCAGATGTGCTAACCTCTCAGCTGTCATCAGTATCTGACTTTAATAAGTCATATGAAACCATGCCTTTTTTGTCATTGTTCCTACTTTGTCACTTTTTTCATAATTTATGCTACAGGTACGTCTGATGGAAACAGACTGCTCCTCAAATGTAAGCTTCAAGTGTTGTAGCTTTTATGTCTACTAAGAGGTGCTATAGTGCTCACAGGTTGCATTTTCAAATCTCTTTTTTTTTCCAAAAAAAAATACACACACACATATATATATATATATATATATATATATATATATATATATATATTAATTATTCTGTGATACCTTTGATGTGCTGATGCATTTATCTGCCCCCATTTCTGAGGTTTTTAAATAATGAAGTATCGTTAGCATTGTGGTTAATAGTGTGTAAAAATAAATTATGTGATGTGTGTATATGTGTGAGTCTGTATATATATATATATATATATATATATATATATATATATATATGTATATATATATATATATATATATATATATACACACACACACACACACACACACACACACACACACACACACATATATATATATATATATATATATATATATATATAGACATATAGCATTTTTGCATTTTTCTGTTTTTAGAATCTGACTCCATGAGATCATTTTTAAGTAAAATAATTAATTTGCTGTTTGGGAGGGGGTTGGCATAATCAATAATCTTATAGAGTGTCTAAGATTGCCTCAACAAATTTTATTGTGGGAAATCATCCCTGTGGAGATGTATACAGTTGTTGCCAGCATTCATGATACCACAGTATATTTTCAAAATGTTTTGTTAAAACATTGTGCTCTGTCTGTAGTAGATCCTTAACAAAACAACTCTTCCTGCAATTTGAGGGCCCTGACAAAATACAGGAAAAAAAATATGTATCATGGATACATCCATGCTAAAATCAAAAGACATAAGACAGAGCCTTAACATCTTGTCCATTCATTTTAGATAAACATACATGGTTTCTTTTCACGTCAATTTTCAGTAATGATTCTTTTCTTATTATGAATATTTATTATGAATATAGAGTGACCAAATACTTGTTGATACCCTTACTTGAACTGTTGTTTTATATAAAATGCTCAACTATGAACTTCAGACTGCTGTAAATAACCCTTGCACTGTTTGCAACACTGAGTGTAATCCTTTACATTTTATATGTATTTTTGAGTACAGTCCTCTTACATTACATTTATATGCATTTTTCACTAGTTTATATCCACAAGTTCTTGGACTGCTTAATATAAGCTGCACAATTTATTCATCTGTTGTAAGATCAGTGGTCAAACCACCCAAGTTGGTGTTGCAGTCACCAGATATGCTGACAAATATGACAGAACCTGTGTCATGGTAAAGCTGGCATTCCTGAATTGTTCAAGTACCTAGTAAAACTAAAATCTGCTATTATGACTAAAGATGGTCATGTAAACATGGTAGTTGTCAACATATCTCAATTGTATTAAAACGGTGTCATCATTAATAAACTATGCAGACAACATGGTTGCCAATCTGTAGAAAGATACTGAAACAGTTCCATTGGATTGGTAATGAGAAATGTCTTCAACAAATTTGGATACTGCCCAAGCTAACTATAGTAAATTGAAAAAAAAAAAACAGTTTTAAAATTTGTCTTTTGTTGGGTTATATTTTATGCTTATAGTCAAAAGGAAAATGTAAGTCAGTTGTCAGATGTCTATTTTAAATTCAAAAAATCTACTTTATAGCATCCATACCACCCAGCCGTAAAGAGGTTCTAGCAACAGGTGGTTTGAGAACTTCACGAGTACCACTCTGATTTTTGAAAATTATGGCTTTAATTTAAATAAAAGAAAAAAACACTGCCTTGTATAATCTATCCATTAATGAAACTACAGTAATAGTTAAAGTTGATAAAGGTGGTGCAGTGGTGTTATGAGATTCTGAGGATTATAAAAAGGAAGATTTGAATCAGTTAAGTGTAAAACTTCATATTGTTTCGTTGTCCCTAGAACCGACAATGGTTTTTGAAAGATATATTGATAATTTTCTGACTGGTACTAAAAATGGGGGGATGATTTTGGATGAGGTATTAAACCATTTAGTGACAGATGATCCTAGACCTCAATATTTTTACATATTGCCAAAAATACGTACGTCCATAGAAAATCCACTAAGTAGGCCTATAGTGTCTGGATATGGCTCTCTTACAGAGCCAATGTCAGTTTACTTAGAAAAACAAGTGAAACCTCTGTTGCAGCTAGTAAGAGCATGTATTAAGGATACCACTGAATTTTTTAGGCCGATGGATGATATCCATGTGTCAGATAATTCATATTTGTGCACATTAGATGTGCAGTTGTTATATATAAGTATGAAGGTGGTATACTAGCTGTTAGACACTGGTTGAGACTTTCAAAGTTATATTAAGAGTCTTATATTAAATTTTTTTTAAAATGCTTGACATTGTTCTTGAACATAATATTTTCAGTATCAAAAGGAATGTTTTCTTCAGATAAAAGGAACAGTGATGGGGCAACATTTGCATCCATATATGCTCACCTTTTTATACACCATATGGAAGAGTTATTAATATATAATGAGAAAAACATTTACAAAACAAATCTGAATATGTGGTGCCGATACCTGGTGCATATGGAATGGTTCTTTAGATGTATGGCGAGAGTTTGATGACTATCTTAATAGTAGTATATTTGGCTTGGTATTTACTGGTAAGGTGAATTTGTTTAATATTGACTTCCTTGATGTGAATGTCACTAAAATGATTGCTGGAACCATCGCAACAAGTCTTTATAGGAAGCCATTTACTAGAAATTCTTTGTTAGAGGCAAAAGGTGTCACCCTAATCATGTGATTAAAAAATCCCTAAATCAGAATTTTTAAGGTTGAGAAAAATCTGCAGTTCAATGAAAGAGTATGAGAATGAAGCTAATAAGATGGAAAGCAGGTTCGTGGATAGGGGCTACAGTACAGCTTTAGTTAGACAAGCTAAAGTAGAGGTCTCTAATGTGTCCAGAGGGGATGTATTAAAGTCTGAAGAACTAAAAACAAATTTATATAGAAAAAGTCCACACCCAGGTTAGTGACATCATATGGGATGGATACTTTTAAAATTTGTGAAGTTATCAATAGGTATTGGCATATTTTGAAAACTATTGGCAAAAAAGAAGCAGAGCCAGCAAAACAGTGACAATAAATATATTAAATCATATTAATATTATAACATCTTAAACAGCAAAACAAACCGGTTTCGGCCGGAAATAAACACAGCCTTCATCAGTGTAAAAATAATAACATTTCAGAGCTGTTTAAATAGAGTAAACTGACAGTCTATTGGCTGATAACTAAAGATGCTCATTGAGACCAGGTGGGAACAACCCACCCAGTTTGATAATCCACTTTTTCTCTTTGGCATTAAGAATGGAATGCCAGCCAGTTTTATTACTATGATTACCAAACACCATATCAATAATTATAAACCTAAATTTCGCTGAGGAATGTACCAAATGATGCTTATAAAGGGCATTGCGTAATCTCTTTTGCTTGATGTTACTAATATGTTCTGATATACGTATTTTGAGGGGTCGTGATGTTTGGCCCACATAAAAAGAACCACAACTGCACGTAGCCAGATAAATGACCCAGTCACTACTACAATTAGAAAAAAAGGTAAGATCAAACACAGTTGGACAATTCCTGCTTGTAAAGTGTTTGGATTTATCAATATACTGACAATTAGGTTAATGACTACATGGGAAACACAACCTCGTAGGGGTTCCTGATAATGTTGTTTTGTGTAGAAAAGTTGGACCTAGAATCACTATGTTTGTAATGATTGAAGAAAGCATTTAAGTTTTTCCCTTTTCTGTATGAGAAGAGACATTGGTCTGGAATGATATTGATGAGATCCGGATCACATTGAAGAATATTCCAATGTCTATGTACACTATGAACAAGACGAGCAGAATTCCTGGCATATGTTGTCATGAATCTCAGTGGTTGAGTTAGATCCTTGGTCTGCTCTTTATATATAAGTAAATCAGATCTGGGCATGTTGTGAACCTGATGACTGGCAGCTAAGATGGTGCCCAGTTTGTAACCCCTATCCTTAAACCTATTAGTCAAGTCTGCTTTATTCCTGCAAAATGTAGCTTCTTCAGAACAGATACGTTTTGCCTGAATGAATTGTAACTTTGGAATATTATGTGCCATGAATGAGTTAAACTTTTGGAATATTATGTGCCACATGGGGGGGGGGGGTGAAAACTGGATGCATGTAAAATAGAATTATATTGTGGGAATTTCCTGTACACCTCTGTACCAAGCGTATGATCCGGTAACCTGTTGATAAGTACATCCAAAAATGTTATAGTATCAATATCATGGTGTGCAGTGAAATGTAATCCCCAATCATTATTGTTCAAATATGAAATAAAATCCATCAGCCCAGATTCATCCCCCATCCATACCATCCATACGTCATCCAGGTAACGTCTCCATATGTCAATGTAGGGCAAAAATAAATTGGTCTGTGTATCATAAATGATATGATTCTCTACATACACCATAAAGAGATCTACATAAATGGGGGCAAAAGATGCCCCCATTGCAGTCCCCTTGGTTTGCCAATAACATTGGTCCTTATAATAGAAGACGCGCATTGTGCCATATCCACCAGGAAGGAACTAAAGTCCAAACTGTATAAGTTGGAAGCCTCAATAAAAGCCAATAATGCATCCAATCCTACTTGGTGTGGTATATTGGTATATAGGGCACTAACATCCAATGTGCATAACAGCCATTCGGGATCCAATTGTGTGTCTGAAACAATTTGCAGAAAATGTGTGGTATCCTGTAGACGAGAACGGATTAAGGGTAACAAAGGCCTGAGGTATTTGGTCAGAAACAGAGACAGGGGCTCAGTAATATACCCCCTACCGGACACAATAGGCCTCCCTGGTGAATGTACTGGATTCTTGTGAATCTTTGGTAAGAAATAAATATATTGGATGGTAGGATCCTTCACCAAGAGCTGATTCATAATATCATCAGTAATGATGGCTCTGTCCCTGGCATGTATTAAGATATGTTCAATCTGTTCACTGAATCTGAATGTGGGATCCATGGACATATGTGAATAGTATCTTTCGTCTAAAAGTTGTCTCTTAGCCTCTTTATCATAGTCCACCCAGTTTAATACCACAACCGCTCCACCCTTATCCGCAGAAATAATGACAATATGCTTGTTATGTTGTAATTCCAGAATAGCTTCCTTCTCCACAGCAGTGATGTTATTATGTCTAAAGGGAAGATCAAAAGTTGAAAAATGTAGATCTTTGAGAATGCTATTCTGGAATTGATAAACCAAGGGGTGCATAGGTGGTGAGAAACTGGACTTATGATATATGAACTTATCCGGATCCACCTCAGAAGTAGAATCACCAAAAAACAATTTTAAATTCAACAGCCTACAAAAGCTGATAACATCTTGAGCAAATACATCCTCAGACACTACAAAACCGGGTATAAATGTTAGCCCTTTATTCAAAATGTTGATTTGTATAGGAGATAGTTCAAAATTAGACAAATTCAAAACATCAGTATGACAAAAAGTGTTTATTTCGCCAAAGCCATGTTCAACAACCCCTGAATGTTGTGTAACTCTTTTGTGCTTACGCCCAACCCGCTTGTATCTAGTCCTAAAGGGACAGAACCTGGGACCCTCTTGGGTGTGGGTGACCCTGATGCTGCCAGGGATTCATTGTCAGTACATGATGAACTGTCCTCAAAAGATGAGGTAATATCAACACTGCATCTTCTTAAGACAGATCTAGGTCTCTTTCTCTTATTGGATGTGGGAAAATTAGAAAATATGACATGTTTGGAATTGGATTGAAAAGGTGTACCCCTCTTGTAGTCTTCCTGATCCCTGGAAAACTTTTTAATCTTTCTGGATTTTAGCTCAGCATCATACTTCTGTAAATCAGAAGCAACCTTGTTCAGTTTGTTCCTAAAAAATGACTCCTGATCAAAGGATTTTAACTTATTTGCCAGTACACCAATCTCTTCTAATTCCCTATCAATAGCACGGTTATGAAAATTATATAATTCCCCAACAAAAGCCAAAGTGGCATCCTGCTGAATCTTGGACCATTGTTTTGTGAGCTCATCATCAGCATTAGTTGCATGTGGAACAGTACGAATACGAAGGCCACGTGGAGTAATACCTGCACTCTGATAGGCTTTGAATAGTTTACTATGCCAAATATTAGATCGCAAGGATCTAAGATGTTTGTTTAAATCATCAAATAAATTGGAACAGATAGATTCTGGACTGTTGGATATTGTGCTTATAGCACTATTCTGATCTGATGAACCTAACCCAAAAACACCTAGATCCTCTCTGTCAGAGGCTAGTCCAGTAATAAAACTAGACAGGTCCATATTGGTTGTTAGATAGTAACCACTCTCAGCATCAATATATTTCAAAAAATATTTCAAAAAACTGGCAATAATAGTTTGGAACACCAACTACGCCAGCATGATATGGGCCTAATTTCTGATTGAAATTTTGGGCAATAACAGCAAAAAAGCATGAACTTGTCAAAAAGCTGCGCCCAAAGCCCAATGAGCTCAAAAACAATGGATAAATGGAACCAATAATGTATAATAACAACACCAAAATGTATAAACATGTAACCTGAAAAGCAGGAATCAAAACAAGAATGGTGTATCGGGCAAAAACATTGAAAAAAACACTTAATACAAAGCATAAAGATGCTGAGCCCAGATTAAATCAAGTGATATCACCAAAAAATTTAATAATATATAAATGGTAGTATCATATAATAATGTTCCAGGGAACAATGAGCACAAAAAAGGAGAATAATCTAAAGTATTCCAAACATAAATGTCAGAATTTTACAATTATACAAACCCTAATAAATTGGCCTAAATAAAAGACCAATAATGGTGTGTAACAACATGGAAACTATACCAATTCTATATATAACTTCCCCCTAAATAATACATGCACACTATGATAACAATACTGGGTCTAGATAATAGTTGTTGAAATGTTTCACATTCAGTAGCCCAAAGCAATGGTTCCCAATTCAAATGAATACTGGTCAAGAATGTAACATAGAATAAAGAGTGTTAAAAAAACACACTACAAACTGTAATCTATATTCATATGTATTCAAATGACAGCTGGGGGATCCCAATAGTTTAAATATATGTGTCAGAAGTTATAATGAAAGAACCTATATCAAAAGCACGAAAATGCTGGTCCACCATGAAAAATGAAATTATCGTGATACTATAAGCCTAATGTATCTGCCATATTTCCCTATCCCTTTCAAAACTGACATGATAAGACGTGCCAATTATACAAAATAATTGAACACCAACATGTGACTGAATCACATTATACAGGGTAAGAAAGCATCTAAATAAATCCCGTGCATGTAAAATTAAACAATACAAAAATTATTTAGGTCCCATGTAAGGTGTGCTAAATATCGAGATGTCCAAATGTAATACACTCGCTGAAAACACCATACAAAACACAAAAAAAGTGAATTCACTTCATTTAAGGTTCCTTTTTTAAAGGTTTTGTTTTCGCAAATGTCCAAATGTCCCAAGATGTCGTGAGCAGAGCCCCAAAATTAAAGTCCAATGACAACACTATAATTCCACAAGTTCGAGATACACATAACAAAACACAAAAAAAGGTGAATTCACTTCATATAAGATTTCCTTTTTAAGATTTTGTTTTCACAACTGTCCAAATGTCCCAAGATGGCTACTGAGCCCCTGTCTCTGTTTCTGACCAAATACCTCAGGCCTTTGTTACCCTTAATCCGTTCTCGTCTACAGGATACCACACATTTTCTGCAAATTGTTTCAGACACACAATTGGATCCCGAATGGCTGTTATGCACATTGGATGTTAGTGCCCTATATACCAATATACCACACCAAGTAGGATTGGATGCATTAGCTTATTGGCTTGAGGCTTCCAACTTATACAGTTTGGACTTTAGTTCCTTCCTGGTGGATATGGCACAATGCGTCTTGACCAGTAACGTCTTCTATTATAAGGACCAATGTTATTGGCAAACCAAGGGGACTGCAATGGGGGCATCTTTTGCCCCCATTTATGCAGATCTCTTTATGGCGTATGTAGAGAATCATATCATTTATGATACACAGACCAATTTATTTTTGCCCTACATTGACATATGGAGACGTTACCTGGATGACGTATGGATGGTATGGATGGGGGATGAATCTGGGCTGATGGATTTTATTTCATATTTGAACAATAATGATTGGGGATTACATTTCACTGCACACCATGATATTGATACTATAACATTTTTGGATGTACTTATCAACAGGTTACCGGATCATATGCTTGGTACAGAGGTGTACAGGAAATTTTTACATGCATCCAGTTTTCACCCCATGTGGCACGCAATATTCCAAAGTCACAATTCATTCGGGCCAAACGTATCTGTTCTGAAGAAGCTACATTTTGCAGGAATAAAGCAGACTTGACTAATAGGTTTAAGGATAGGGGTTACAAACTGGGCACCATCTTAGCTGCCAGTCATCAGGTTCACAACATGCCCAGATCTGATTTACTTATATATAAAGAGCAGACCAAGGATCTAACTCAACCACTGAGATTCATGACAACATATGCCAGGAATTCTGCTCGTCTTGTTCATAGTGTACATAGACATTGGAATATTCTTCAATGTGATCCGGATCTCATCAATATCATTCCAGACCAATGTCTCTTCTCATACAGAAAAGGGAAAAACTTAAATGCTTTCTTCAATCATTACAAACATAGTGATTCTAGGTCCAACTTTTCTACACAAAACAACATTATCAGGGGAACCCTTACGAGGTTGTTTCCCATGTGGTCATTGCACGAATTGTCAGTATATTGATAAATCCAAACACTTTACAAGCAGGAATTGTCCAACTGTGTTTGATCTTACCTTTTTTTCTAATTGTAGTAGTGATTGGGTCATTTATCTGGCTACGTGCAGTTGTGGTTCTTTTTATGTGGGCCAAACATCACGACCCCTCAAAATCATGATATCAGAACATATTAGTAACATCAAACAAAAGAGATTACACAATGCCCTTTATAAGCATCATTTGGTACATTCCTCAGCGAAATTTAGGTTCATAATTATTGATATGGTGTTTGGTAATCGTAGTAATAAAACTGGCTGGCATTCCATTCTTAATGCCAAAGAGAAAAAGTGGATTATCAAACTGGGTGGGTTGTTCCCACCTGGTCTCAATGAGCATCTTTAGTTATCAGCCAATAGACTGTCAGTTTACTCTATTTAAACAGCTCTGAAATGTTATTATTTTTACACTGATGAAGGCTGTGTTTATTTCTGGCCGAAACCGGTTTGTTTTGCTGTTTAAGATGTTATAATATCAATATGATTTAATATATTTATTGTCACTGTTTTGCTGGCTCTGCTTCTTTTTTGCCAATTGTGTCTATCTTGAGCCGGGCAATTGCTTCCGTGCAGGACGACATGTTTTGTGTTACACTATATTTTGAAAACTGACCCATTTTTTGAACATGTTTTGGATAATCATTGTCAGTTTGGATTTAGACTGGGTAAGAAATATATAAGAATATTTCTCTTGGTTTAACAAAGATAAAACTAATAGAGGGAAGACATTACAGAATAAGTTATGTGGTAGTACTGATTGTGGGTGTGTACTGCAAAGTGGTTGCTAAAAGTAAATCCTTTACTTCTGTCAACACTTCTAAAGTTTTTGATATAAGACATTTGATTAAATGTACCACAGAATGGGTGGTATATATGGTGGTATGCCAATGTGGGGAATGCTATGTAGGTCAAACCTCTAGACAGTTCAAACAACCTCAGGAAATGCCATCAGATATAACTACCTCTTCTATCACTAGGGAACAGGTCCTTAATGCTCTCTCTAAGTCCAAGAACACTGCATCAATGGGCCCAGGCAATATCCCAGAATGCCTTCTAAATAGCATGAAACATGACCTGTCAGAGCCTCTGAAATTGCTATTTAACTATAGCCTCCAAACAGGCTTCATGCCGCATGAAATCAGAACAGCAACAGTCATCCCTCTGCACAAAGGTGGGCCATCTACAGACCCTGGAAACTACAGACCCATAAGTCTCACTAGTCTTATATGTAAAGCTAGGGAAAGAATTATCATGGAAATGATCAGTAGTGATACAGTAAACCTCCAGACAATGGACCCAACCCAGTTCGGTTTCATCAAGGGCAGATCATGCCTACTCAACCTGGTGGACTTCTTTGAGAAGGTCACAAAAATAATGGATGAAGGCAAAATGGTTCACACTGCCTATCTTGACTTGGCCAAGGCATTTGACACAATACCCTAAGTGGGTATTGTTGGCAATCTCAAGAGATTAGGTACAAACTTTTATGTCACCAGCAGGATAGCCAACTGACTCACATACAAGACCCAGGAAATTAGAATTGGGGGTCCACTTCTAGAAAGAGGCCAGTCACAAGTGGAGTCCCTCAGAGATCAGTCCTTGGATCACTTTTTAGCATTTACTTCTCTGAAGTCAAGGCCAATGTCAGTGGTCTCTGGCTGACTAAATTTGCAGCTGATTAAAAGTAGGAGCTGTCATTGAATCCCACACTGACACAAATGTTCTCCAGGAGGGGCTGACACAGACAAACAACTGGTGTTAGAGCCATGGACTAAAACTTAATGCCAAGAAATGCATACTAGTATCCTTTGGGAAGTCATCCACCCCTGGTAACTATCATATTGACAGCACACCCCTTATAGCTGACTCAGTAGTCAGGGACTTAGGGACACACATAGATAGCAATCTAGCCTTTGACCATCACATGTCTACAGTAGTGAGGAAATCCTTCTATGTTGTACAACTTATAAACAAAGGTATGGTTTCTAAGTCCAAGAAAGTCATTGTTCCACTGTATTCGGCATTCATCAGTCCTATACAGTGCCCCCTTTGGTATGTACCTAAAAAGGCATATCCAACAATTGGAATGACCACAGAGGTTCCTCACTTAAAGAATACAAGGCATAAGTAAAATGTCCTATGCAGATTGCCTCAAGACTCTATCCTTGTATTCTGTCTCCTACATGCTTTTGAGGGGGCATCTATGCCTTACAGGGCATTTTCAGACCCCACTCTGATGGATCTCCTGCATATCCACAAAAGAAACAGCACCAGAATTACCCAGTCTAAAGACTTAAACCTTGCCTGTGATATAAATAGAATCTGCTGGAGAGACAGGTACATATTCCAGCGATTACCCTGTCTCTGGAGCAGGCTCCCCATCCATGTAAAGCAGAGTTCCTCCCTAACTCAATTCAAATGCAACCTGCACAATTGGATGAGAACAGGAAATTCATCCCCGGTTTGGTACCTATGTGCCTAATGCACAGGCAACCTGTAAATGGTTCATCTCCCAGGCCCTAGATTGTAAATGTTTCATGCCCCAAGCCCCTGCTTGTACTTATCAAGGGTATCAGAACTTGTCAGAGATTTGGGATGCATGGATAGGCTTAAAAGGGCCCTTGTGGTCATTAGCCTAGTTAACACATATGAACCTAGGAACAAAGAATTGCTTTGCACCTTAGTGGTATTAACTGTAAGCATCCTAGGAATATATTTTTCAAGCATCAGAAGGAACATGTCTCTGCACATTTTATTTTTGTTGGGATAGATGCAGTGGCTGGAGAAGGTTTGTCAAATTTATCTAAACACATATTGTTGGACAAAAAGGAGAAATTATGGCTTATCAACTTAGGAGCTATGTATAAACCAGGCTTGAATGAATATCGGTAGAGAAGGTATATATATATATATATATATATATATATATATATGTTTATAGCTATTTCTTGTAGTATATTTTTGTAGTATTGCTTTTGTTATATATGATTTCTATGGTATTTTTATTGTATATATGTGTGGTGATAGACTATGAACTGTTATTCTATATTTGTTGATCAAAATAAGAAGTATTTATATTTGGGGTGATGGTCACTTTAAGAAATGAGCTTTTAAGCACGTTTGCTGTTCATGTCTGGTTTGCACTGATGACACCAGTGAGTGAAACTGGTTTGCATTGCACTGTTTAAACTGTTAAAGCACCTTAGATGATGTTCATGACAGACTGCTATTTGATCATCTTATTAAAGTATGAATATCTTTGGAATTCTACTTTTTTTATTATTATGTCGATACAAGTGATGCAACATTTTATATTAGTTAATGAGTGCAGGTTTCAGTTTTGAAGAGTGAATATTAACAATACAGAGCACCAGAGTTGGTTATTGCAGCAGCTTTTGTATGATAAACTATATATATATATATATATATATATATATATATATATATATATATATATATATATAGATATATATATATATAAAAACCATAACATTTTGCTATTAAATCTTTCTCAAATGCAGCTATGATTGCTGCTGTGCCCTAGGAGATTTCAGTGTAACATTAAGTTGAATTTAACAGCAGTCTTGTTGCTGGAAAACACTGCATGTTTGATACTGCATACTTCAAGTGAAATAAATTATATTTACCCTCGACAAAATATATAATACTTCTACGGTATACTACATGGCAAGTCAGTAAAGAACATTTTCAGGCCAGTTCTGTTTGCTATCTGCTGAACACAAGTTCAACCCAATAACAAGTTATGGAAACTGAGTACCTCACAAAGAGGATTACTGGCCTCAATCAAATGCCCTACACTGACCACCTCAAAAAACTCCAGCGTTACTCCGTAGCATATCGCCTACTCCGAGGTGATCTCTGCCTAACATATAAAGCTATGTCAAACCCAGAGCTGTTGGACATGCTACACCTAAAGAAATCCTAATCCCTCCAAGCTACATGCTCTAGGGACCTAAACCTTGTCACCACAATAAACGGGACACGCTGGAGGAATAGAGACTTCCTATACTCTGGAACAAGCTACCCATCTATGTCAAGCAAAGTTCTTCATTAGCACGCTTCAAGAAAACTGTTGATGAGTGGATGGGAAATAGGAAATACACCCCGGGGATCACTTCTGTGTCTCTGCTGAACAGTGGCATGGGAAAATAACTTTCTTGGGTGGCGTAAGCTATGGTACCTTGCTGGCTAGGCTTACGTAGGCCCTTGGGCCGATAGCCTAGTACCTACCTATGAACCTATGAACCTATGAGTATAATGCAAATATAATTCTGTCATACTCAAAGCATATAGGTCAGTGCATATGGAACTGATTTATAAAAGTACTACCAATTATATATATTCTTAAGAATCTCTTGGACAGTATGAACAAGATAGCTGAAAAAATACATGTAATGCTGTTATTTCATCTCATGTTATTTAGCCCCAAATGCTTTTTAAAGTTGAAAGTCCTACGATTTATATAACACTTTTTTTACTTGGTAATATTAATGTCGCTCACAGCCTACTGAGCAGAAGTTAAATTTAGTACTCACTGACAATCAGGCATAATGTCAAATATCAGAATATGAGAAAATGACATATAAACCAATGCATCTTGTGCCTGTGTATAAAATTCTGTCTAATTCACCATTTTTGGCAATGGTAACAAGACGCTATTTATAGGTAAGTACTAGGCTAGCTACCCTTGTGGGCCATTTTAAGCCATGCAAATGTCTCTTTTTGTGCTCATAATAACCAATCCCATTTATTTCCATTTGTCCACAGAATATAGCCTATCTTTTTATGCTACTCTTAGGCATATTGCAACAATGCAGTGCTAAATCTGAATCGATCATGTCACCTTCACTTAAGGATGGCATCTTCACAACAACCTGCTGTACATTTAAAAGGATATGTTTTGCAATACAATATACTTGGTTATGTATTTATTGCATTTGATTACCAGGAAAGTCCAGCTGGGTATAAAGACCCCTTTTCAGTGAAGGCCTGGGATAAAAAGGTCCACAAACACGTTTAGTAAAAGTACAAACCATTCAGTACAATTGCGGTTTACGATATAGCAGATATCAAGAACTAAGTCAAATGTATGAAAGGTAAATAATTAATTAAATATATATTTGACATCAATGGCATCCACTTGGACATGAAGGCAATAACATCTCAGCAACAGTAAGCAAATGTCCAAACTGACCACTGTAAAATACTACCAGAATGGTTATGTGCCCCCAAAACAATGAACAACTGTTAAGGAAATTATCCTACCAGAATGGTTATGTGTCCCCAAAAACAATGAACAACTGTTAAGGAAATTGTGTGAAACATCGGGCATTCGGTTATCAAAGTCATAGACATGCATTGTTATATTTTTTATTGTTATTACAAGTGATGTACCAAAACTTACTGAAATAGTTAATTTACATCATTACTGTATATAGCAATCTGAGCAGAAGCTCAAGACACTACCTTCTAGTATCCAGAAAATATAGTGGCAAATGTCATACTGAGACATTGAAGGTATATGAACCAGTGTATCGGCAATCATGGTTAAAAGGAAGCATATGTCTCACTAAACTTTTTGATATCAACAACAAGTTGTTTATTAGCAGCTGCAACCAGTGATTGCTACATGGCCCATAAGTATTGCAGAGCAGCTGAAGCATGAGTTGGACCCCCCACAAACACCCTAGTTTATTACCACCACAGTGTGAGGGCAAACCCAGCCCTGCAGCAAACTTCATTACATTATCATGCCCTGTGGCATGTAGAACAGCTGTTTCTCAGTGTTTTCACCCTTTTTAATTTGTCCTTTTTTACAGGGGTGTTGTTTTTTAATGCATGATATATGCATTTGCAAGAATCTTTCTTGTTGTTCATTTCACAATAATTTTAGTCCCTGTTCCCGTATTTATCATACTATTAGAGTTCACATATAATTGGTGACTTTCAATAATGGGCTAGTACTCTAATGTAGTGCTGGTAACATGAAGTCATGCTGTTATTCCAAATCATTTGTTGCTCTCAGTTTCTGCTGTTCATAAAGTAATTCTGTGTATTTCATAACAGTGTTAAACATGGAGACCTCGAAGTGTGTTCTAGTTATTTATTAAGTACTTAAGTCATATATTTCAATGGCTAGCCATGGGTAGGAGCATAATTATGACCCCAATAAAACATACAGGGCAGCAACTTTGAGAAAATGGCATACCTCTGTTAGATGTTGGAGTTCAGTTAAATAATTCTCTATGTTACCTGCACAGAGTGCAAATGCTCCTTATGTCTATAGTACATGATTGTAATAACCAAATGATAGATATCTCAGATGATTTCTTTAACAGCTACTTATTTTTTGGTGACATTTGAACCATTCTGGTAGTATTTCACAGTGGTCATTATTTACATTTGTTTACTGCTACTGATATGTCATTTCCTTCATGCCCAAGAGGATATCATTGATGACAAACATGAACATATTAGACCATTTTTCCTATGCATGAGATACCCAAAGGTGCAGTTAGCTATTTTGTGCCAAATTTCATCCTCTGATTTGGCACCCCCCCGCACCTACTTTAAGCTGAAAAACTCTTTTCCTCAGGATTGAGGGGCCAAAAAAAAAAAAACAACAAAACCAAAACGCTTTAGCTCTTTTCTCCTTTAAACTGTAGGAAACTGCGTGCTACATTTAAATGCAGTCTGATTACAAATGTAATACTGGGATTTATTTCCTACTATCTGACCATGAAGGAGGGATACTTACAGTTGTGTAGCTCAGTATTGTTCATAGGTTGATACTAGGCTATCAGCCCTAGGGCCTATACAACCCTAGCCATAACAATTCCCTGGATATTTCTTCCCACAATATTTATTGCCCTGGACCCCTGTCTAGCAGGGTGAATGACATGATCCCCAGGGTGAATTTCCTATCTCCCAACCAATTATCAAGGTTCCTTTTTAAGAGTGCCAGGGAGGCACTCTGCTTGACATGTATGGGCAGTCTATTCCAGAGTATGGGGAGTCACTGGGTCAGGTACCTATCCCTCCAGCCTGTTTTGTTCATTGTGATGACAAGGTTTAGATCCCTGGAGCGTGTGGCTCTGAGGGATTAGGATTTCTTTAAGTGGAGCATGTCCAACAGCTTAGGGTTTGACATGGCCTTGTATGTTAAGCAGAGATCGCCTCTGAGTAGACGATGTGCCACAGAGTATAGCTGGAGTTTTTTAGACAGTCAGCATAGGGCTTCTGTTTTACGCCTGTGATTCTTTTAGTGAGGTATTTCTGTGGCTTTTCCAGCTGTTGCAGATGTCTTGTGAGGTAAATAACAAATGGGGCGTTGTACTCTATAATGGGTCTAATGAGGGTTGAATACAGTGGGACAATGACCTCCTTTTTTCTGGATGATAAGTCCTTAGTGATGAGGTGTGCCACATAGAAGGATTTCCTGACTGTTGTGGCAATGTGGTTATCGAAGGTGAGACCACTGTCCACCTCTGTCCCCAAGTCTCTCATCACACTTCTGGTGTTTAGTGTACTGCCACCTATGTGGTAATTCATGGGTACATGGTTTTTCCCAAAGGGGATAACTATGCATTTCTTGGCATTAAGCTTGAGCCCATGACTCTGGCACCCAGCATCTGTTTCTGTAAGGCCCATTTGTAGAATAACCACATAATTTGGGGATTCAATAATGGCTCCCTGTTTGCAGACATCTATAGACTTTGTTAGCCAGAGTCCTTTAGTGTTGGCCTGCACTTCAGAGAAGTAGATGCCAAACAGGAGTGGTCCCAGGACTGAACCCTGAGGTAATCCACTTATCACTTGTCTGGAGCTGGATTTGGAATCGGCTACTTTTACAGTCTGGGTTCTGTCAGTAAGCCAGTTGGCAACCCATCGAGTGATGTAGGGATTTATGCCCAGCTTAGTAAATTTATCTGTGATTCCAGAGTGAGGGATGGTGTCGAAGGCCTTGGTGAGGTCCAGATAGGCTGTGTGGACCACCTTACCCTCATCTACAGCTCTGGAGACTGATTCAAAGAAGTCAATCAGGTTCAGGAGACAAGATCGGCCCTTCATGAACCCAAACTGGGTTGGGTCCAGTGTTTGAAGGTTGCCAATGTTTTTGTTTATAAGTTCCATGATAATGCATTCCATGCCCTTGCAGATCAGGCTCATCAGACTGATGGGATGGTAGCTCCCAGGATCCAAGGTGGATCCCCCCTTGTGGAGTGGGATAACTATAGCTGTGCGTCACTCAGTGGTCACGAAGCCTGAGGTGAGGCTATGATTAAACATGACACTTAGGTGAAGTGCCGGTTCATTTTGTAGTTCATGTAGTACACAGTCTGGGATGTCATCTGGTTCCATGGATGCTGTATTCTTAGCTTTGGAGAGTGTGGTTTCTACCTGAGTGGCCACGATTACCAGAATTTGCATTCTTTTGGTATTGAGATGTGCTCTTTAGGGGGTGAGAGGGGGTGAAGCTGGCACTAAATTGATCTGCCAGGATATTGGCAATATCTTTGGGATCAGTATATTTAATGCCGTTCTGTTGTAGCTCAGAACAAATCTGAGCATTGCCATTTAGATTCTTGACATATCTATAGAATGCCTTGTGGTTGTCTTTGGAATCTTTGGCAATTTTATTTTCGTAACTAGCTTTGGAGGATTTTCTGAGGGATCTCAGCTTCTTACTGGTAAGGGAGTTTTTTGCATCCTGGGATTTTCCACTTTTCTGCAACAGTTTCTTCCTTCTGTTGTATAGTTTGTTTATGGCAGGGGACCACCAGATTGGCTTCCTTTTTTTGGAGGAGAGCGTCTTGGTTCTATTTGGGATGACACGATTCATGCACGAGTGGATGTGCTTATACAGTGCCTTAGTGTAGGATTCAGCAGTCGAACTTTCAGCTCCAGTCTGCATGAGTGTCATGAAGTTTTTCCCTTCTGACTTGAACAGTATGAAGTTGGCTTTGGAGAAAATTTTTATGGAGGTTTCCTTACTGGGGGTGGGGGGTGGGATGTGGATGTCAAGGGTGATTAGCTTATGGTCAGACCTGACCTCCACTGGTGTGGAGCATCTATCTCCAGTGTTGGTAATGACCAGGTCTAGGATATTGGAGCCCATGGTGGGACAATGGATTAGTTGATTCAGGGTATTGGAATTTATGAATTCCAAGAACCATTGCGAAAAGGTGTTGGTACCCATGTAGTTTTCCCAGTTAATGGCAGGGTAGTTGAAATCATTCAGTATTAGCATGTTTGGTTGTATCTTAATATTTTCCAGTATGTTTAGAAAGGTGTAGTGAGAATCTTGGGGCATGATGGGGGATCTGTAGCAAGCTACAATTTGGATTGCAGTCTTACCTAATGTTAGTTGCACTTGGAGAATTTCAGATGCATTGGTTGGGCAACTAGCCTGGAGGTGTGAATATCCTTGGTGAATATGGACACTCCTCCACCTTTAGTGTTACAGTCTTGGTTTGGTGGCCGAAACATGTGGTAAGAGTTGTATCCTGGTATTGCAGGGGTGCCCTCTGGAGCCTTGAACCAGGTCTCAGTTACTGCACAGATATTGATGTTCTCCATTTTTGAGTGCCTCAAGAGAGTGCATTTTGAGGTTTAGACTTCTAGCATTGAGTAGCATTACCTTCAGATTTTGCATGCTTGTATCTGTTACAGTGGTGGTTTTGCCCTTTAAATCTTGCCTAAAAAAGGCACTACATGGGTGGCAAGAGCTTTAGCCAGTAACCTGAATCCCAGGGGTGACAGGTGCAGACCATCTCTGGGCAAGCATCGTGGTTTGTTGATCATGTTATCCCAGGCAGACAGATACTGGATACCTTTTGAATGACACCAGACACTTAGCCAATTGTTGAAGTCAATCATTTTGTCCTTATACTGTGGTATCATTCTGGGCGAAGGCAGGATGCTCCTCAGGGTTAGGGTCATACCTGCCTGGGCCACATGATCCGAGAGCTCTTCCATGTCTCTTTTCAATATAATTCTGAATGTTATACTGCAGGGATTAGAGCAGTATGGGATATTTCTTAAAGTATTACATTATGTCTGAAACCCACTGTTATAAGCAGACCTCCCTGAAATTATTCTGAAATGTATCTACAGTATTATTTATCTATAATTTTACATTCCCTATTCTTGATATATATGTAATCTCCTAAAGATGTATCAACATGGGATTCCATAAACGTGCTATATCTGTAATCAATTTTTGATGTGTATGACATTTTCACTGCAATTTGATTGGGTTGCATGTGACAAATTGTATTTTATATCTGAAACAATTTGTTATATAGTATATGACTTTTGATGCATGTGACTAATTGTTTGTTATTGTTTACTGTCTTGTTTGTGACCAGTCCACTTACTGTTTTAACAAATGTTAAATAAAAATAAATAAAATTAGACTTACTTTGTGTGTGTGGTCTTTGTGTTTGTGTGTGTGTGTGTGTGTGTGTGTGTGTGTGTGTGTGTGTGTGTGTGTGTGTGTGTGCGTGTGCATGTGCTTGTGGATAGTTTTCGAATAGTGTTTACAATTAGATTAGTCAGATTTATTTGTATTCATTACAAGTTAGCATTCTGTTTGGGATGTGTTTGTTCTATTTTGAGCCACTTTTGGACATAGAATATACAGAGTTAGGCCTGGTGTGGGCCCAGAGTAGGTTTAACATTGATATAATAAGTCTTAGCCTGTTCTTTGCAGTCTATCAGGAAGCCTTATGGCACACAGTTATATCCATACATTTTCTTTGCACAGATATTGTACATTTTACGTTCCTACTGCAACTCAGGTTAACCAAATTTGCTATAGTTTTGCATGTCTTGGACCATGCTCTTGCAACCATAAAGGTATTCAAGTCCCTCATAAGAGGAAAATCTTTTTGCACTTATTCTATAATTCTGATAATAGTATTGTTATTGACATAGTCTGTCAAAAATGTATCTTAAATGTTTGGTTCTACTTTTCAAGTAAGACAATGCATTACAGTTTGCAGCAGTACTTATTTCACTAAAGTTTTACATCATAAGCCGCTAGATTACTCTGCAAGAGATTTCTTAGACAATATTTCTTCCTATATGACCAAGTATTTAAATGGGTGCACTCTGTCTTCCTTGTTCAAATAAAAAAAATTACAAGAAAGTACTATGGAAAAAAGTATATAAAAATATCATGAATTTATAAAAACATAGACCTTGGGTTTAGGTTCATAGGTTCATAGGTTCATAGGTTCATACTAGGCTATCTGCCCAAGGGCATTTATAAGCCTAGCCCATAGTTATGTGGCTTTTGCCACCCCTTTAGTTTGAATAAAACTATGCCTATTATTTTGCTGTGCCTCTGTCAAGCAGTGACACTGAAGTAATCCCTGGGGTATATCTGCGATCTCCCATCCATTGGTCAAGATTCCTCTTGAACAAGGCCAGCGAGGTGCTCTGCCTCACATGTACCGGGATTTTGTTCCACAGCATAGGGTGTCTCTGGGTGATGAATCTGTCCCTCCAGCACGTTCTATTAATAACCGTGTCAAGGTTTAAGTCTCCGCCCTTGTGGTTCTGAGGGATCTAGATTTTTTGAGGTGAAGCATATTCATCAAATCTGGGTTTGACATGGCCTTATATGTCAGGCACAGGTCACCTCTGAGCAAGCGGTATGAGACTGAATTGAGCTGGAGTTCTTTCAGTCGGGCAGCATAAGACATATTTTTGAGACCCTTTATCCTTTTGGTGAGGAACTTTTGGGGCCTTTCCAGCTGCTGCAGGTGTCGGGTCAGATACATTCGAATGGGGCATTGTACTCAATCATAGGTCTAATGAGTGATGAGTACAGGGGATGATGACCTCCCTTGATCTAGATGTGAATCCCTTCATGATCAGGTGGGCAATGTAGAAGGTTTTCCTAACTACTTTAGCAACATGAGTGTCAAACGAAGGCTACTGTCAACCTGGGTCCCCAGATCCCTGATGACTTCTTCTGTGCTCAGTGGATTGCCACCTATATGGTAGCTAGGGGTAACCTTGTTTTTCCTGGGTATGACTATGCATTTCTTGGCGTTTAACTTTAGGCCATGGCTCTGGCACCAGTTATCCGTTTCTGCGAGGCCCTTCTGAAGGATATCTGTGTCAGATGTGTTTTCGACTATGGCCCAGTTTGCAGTCATCTGCAAACTTTGTCAGCCATAACCCTCCTGTGTTTGCTTGTACTTCAGAAAAGTAGATGCCGAACAAGAGTGGACCCAGGACTGAGCCCTGTGGGACACCACTTGTGACAGGCTTTGAGTCTGACATGGCTCCAGCAACTCTGACCCTGTGGGTTCTGTCACTTAGCCAGTTTGCAACCCATCTTGTGATGTATGGGTTTACATTCAAGCTGATGAGTTTTTCGATGATACCTGAGTGGGGTATTGTGTCGAAGGCCTTTGCCAGGTCGAGGTAGGCTGTATGGATTGCCTTTCCCTCATCAATGGCCTTGGTGACTGTCTCGAAAAAGTCAACCAAGTTTAAAAGGCATGATCTGCCTTTGACAAAGCCAAACTGGGATGGATCCAACATCTGAAAGTTCCCTATGTCTTTATTTATGAGTTCCATTATGATCCTCTCCATGGCTTTGCAGATAAGGCTTGTCAAGCTAATGGGACGGTAATTTCCAGGGTCGGTGGAGGCACCGCCCTTGTGAAGTGGGACCACAGTCGCCGTGCGCCACTCCTTGGGTATCCCGAGGTGAGGCTAAGATTAAACAGCTGTCCTAACTGCGGGTTTAATTCCTCATTATGTTCGTGGAGCACACAGCCAGGGACACCATCCGGTCCCATGGATGCTGTGTTTTTTGCCTTGGAGAGAGCAGTTCTCACCTGGGCGTTGGAGATGTTTGGAGGGCTACAATCCTCTGGTATAGATATCTCTCCTTTTGGGGGGGGGAGAAGTTTGCACTGAACCTGTCAGCCAGTATGTTGGCAATGTGTATAGGTTCAGTAATCTTCACATCATTTTGAACTAATTCTGAGCATATCTGGGAGTTTCCTCCTAGCTAAAGAAGGCCTTATGATTGTCTTTTGAGTCCTTGGCGATTTTTCTCTCAAAATTTGCCTTGGATGATTTTATGAGAGCTCTTAGTTTTTTACTTATAATGATCAAAGGTGTCTTACCTTTCAAGGATTTTGCTCTATCTTGTAGTAGCTTCCTCCTTTTGTTGTAGAGCTTGTTTATGGCTGGCGTCCACCAGACTGGACCCTTGCCTTTGGTACAAAGAGTCTTAGTTTTGTTTGGGATTGCCTGATCCATGCAGTCCTGTAGGTGCTGGTAGAAGGCATTTGTAAGTGATTCAGTGGTTTGAGTAATGTTTACCACTGGCTCAGGGGCCTTAAAGGAGACCACACTAGTTTTAGAAGTGTGAAGTCGGCTTTTGAGAAGTTTTTCACTGTGGTCTTTTTATTTCAGGTGGGGCGGATGAGGACCTCCAGCGAGATTAGTTTATGATCTGATCTCACCAGTGAGGGGTATACTTCCGGTGTTAAACATTGTGATCCCATGTTCGTGATGATGAGATCAAGTATGTTTTCTCCTCTTGTGGGGATGGTGACTAGTTGTTCCATGGCATTTGAGTTTATTAACTCCAGGAACCTTTGGGCTAGAGTGTTTGGGCTTGAGTAGTGTTCACAGTCTATATTAGGGTAGTTGAAGTCACCTAGTATGATGGTGTTTGGAGATACATTTATCCCCTCCAATGTTTTCAGGAAGGCCATGTGAGGTTCCTGAGTTTGAGAGGGTGGCCTGTAACATGCTACAAATTGCAGAGCAGTCTTGCCTATGGTTAATTGCACCTGGATGGTCTCCGATGCATCGTGCGTTGCCACCAACCTTGAGGTGTGGGTGTCCTTTATGAATATGGACACCCTCCTTTCTTGGTGTTGTCCGGATTTTGGGGCAACGCATGATATGAGGTGAAACCTGATAGTGCTGGGGTGCTCTCAGGAGCCTTGAACCAGGTTTCTGTCACAGCACAGACATCGATGTTCTCCATACTGAGAAGGGCCTCGAGTGCGTGCATCTTGAGATTGAGACTTCTGGCATTGAGCAGCATTACCCTTAGTCTTTTTACTTTTTTGCGTTCTAGGGTGGTAGGTTTAGAACTTGGGCCTTGTCTAAAAAGGCACTATGGGGGTGGCAAGAGCCTTTGCCAATATCCGAAGCCTAGGGGTGACAGGTGCAAGCCGTCCCTTGTGAAGCAGCGTGGCTTGTCCAGCATGTCATCCCAGGCAGACAGACATTGGATCCCCTTTGAATGACACCAGAATTTAAGCCAATTATTAAAGCTGATCATCTTATCACTGTATTGTGGCATCATTCTAGGTGAAGGTAGGATACTGCTCAAGGTCAGGGTCATACCTGCCTGGGCTACATAATCAGAGAGCTCCTCAATGTCTCTTTTCATGTAGTCCAAGGAGGTACATCTCAGGTTGTTGACACCAGCGTGGACAATGGCTGAGTCGTACTTGTACCTGCTGTTGAGAGACCTGAGTGCTTGCGTTATGTGCCGGATTCTAGCGCCCGACAGGAAGCTTACTGTGACCTTCTCCTTACTCAGTCTGGTGAGCAAGACGTCAGTGTATCTGACTATGGAGTCACCTATGACAAGTATGTTTGGTGTTGTATTTGGCCTTAAGGGCAGTGACTGCTTTGCACACTGATTTTGTTGTTTATGTGTTGTTTGTGTGGTGTATTGAGTTTGCAGTTGCTTGGGTGTCTGCTTTGGAGGCCTCTGCTGTTTAGGTAAATTTTACTCAGAGCCTCGAGTATGTCTTAGTGTGTTTATGTGTTTGATTCAGTGGTGTGGTTGAGTTATGTGAGACTGGTATTGTGGTGTGTGTAGTTGCCTTCTCCTCCTGCTTGGTCTTGCCAGTCCTGAGTTGAGAGAGCTCAGCCTCCAGTCTGGCTAAATAGCTGCATCTCTCACAAGTGTTAGTGTTACGTGGGAGGAGGAGAGGGTTGTCCGTGTACATGAGGCAATTGTAACATTGTCTCAGAATTCCCAGATTCACCAACTGGGCAGGAGAGGACGCCAGCATCTGACCCTTCGACATGCTAGAAAGAATTATGAGTTGGTATGAGACAGAAAAGTAGTGGGCTTAGCAGGGAAGTGGGCACTCCTGGGGGGTTTTGCTAGTGAGAGATTTGTATAATATAGGAGTGCTTGACCTGCAAAGAGAATGCTTATAAGACAAGTGCTGAGCTTTTTGAGAGGAAAAAGCTATTTGGAACAAGTGCCACACTTTTTAGTGAAGGTGTAAACTGTTTAGGTTCCTAACAGAGCAGTTCTAAGGGAAAAATTGAAGAACAGACTTCAGTGGTTTGGTTGTATCTTAATATTTTCCAGTATGTTTAGAAAGGTGTAGTGAGAATCTTGGGGCATGGTGGGGGATCTGTAGCAAGCTACAATTTGGATTGCAGTCTTACCTAATGTTAGTTGCACTTGGAGAATTTCCGATGCATTGGGTTGGGCAACTAGCCTGGAGGTGTGAATATCCTTGGTGAATATGGACACTCCTCCACCTTTAGTGTTACAGTCTTGGTTTGGTGGCCGAAACATGTGGTAAGAGTTGTATCCTGGTATTGCAGGGGTGCCCTCTGGAGCCTTGAACCAGGTCTCAGTTACTGCACAGATATTGATGTTCTCCATTTTTGAGTGCCTCAAGAGAATGCATTTTGAGGTTTAGACTTCTAGCATTGAGTAGCATTACCTTCAGATTTTGCATGCTTGTATCTGTTACATTGGTGGTTTTGCCCTTTAAACCTTGCCTAAAAAAGACACTACAGGGGTGGCAAGAGCTTTAGCCAGTAACCTGAATCCCAGGGGTGACAGGTGCAGACCATCTCTGGGCAAGCATCGTGGTTTGTCGATCATGTTATCCCAGGCAGACAGATACTAGATACCTTTTGAATGACACCAGACACTTAGCCAATTGTTGAAGTCAATCATTTTGTCCTTATACTGTGGTATCATTCTGGGCGAAGGCAGGATGCTCCTCAGGGTTAGGGTCATACCTGCCTGGGCCACATGATCCGAGAGCTCTTCCATGTCTCTTTTCAATATAATTCTGAATGTTATACTACAGGGATTAGAGCAGTATGGGATATTTCTTAAAGTATTACATTATGTCTGAAACCCACTGTTATAAGCAGACCTCCCTGAAATTATTCTGAAATGTATCTACAGTATTATTTATCTATAATTTTACATTCCCTATTCTTGATATATATGTAATCTCCTAAAGATGTATCAACATGGGATTCCATAAACGTGCTATATCTGTAATCAATTTTTGATGTGTATGACATTTTCACTGCAATTTGATTGGGTTGCACGTGACAAATTGTATTTTATATCTGAAACAATTTGTTATATAGTATATGACTTTTGATGCATGTGACTAATTGTTTGTTATTGTTTACTGTCTTGTTTGTGACCAGTCCACTTACTGTTTTAACAAATGTTAAATAAAAATAAATAAAATGAGACTTATTTTGTGTGTGTGGTCTTTGTGTGTGTGTGTGTGTGTGTGTGTGTGTGTGTGTGTGTGTGTGTGTGTGCATGTGTTTGTGGATAGTTTTCGAATAGTGTTTACAATTAGATTAGTCAGATTTATTTGTATTCATTACAAGTTAGCATTCTGTTTGGGATGTGTTTGTTCTATTTTGAGCCACTTTTGGACATAGAATATACAGAGTTAGGCCTGGTGTGGGCCCAGAGTAGGTTTAACATTGATATAATAAGTCTTAGCCTTTTCTTTGCAGTCTATCAGGAAGCCTTATGGCACACAGTTATATCCATAGATTTTCTTTGCACAGATATTATACATTTTACGTTCCTACTGCAACTCAGGTTAACCAAATTTGCTATAGTTTTGCATGTCTTGGACCATGCTCTTGCAACCATAAAGGTATTCAAGTCCCTCATAAGAGGAAAATCTTTTTGCACTTATTCTATAATTCTGATAATAGTATTGTTATTGACATAGTCTGTCAAAAATGTATCTTAAATGTTTGGTTCTACTTTTCAAGTAAGACAATGCATTACAGTTTGCAGCAGTACTTATTTCACTAAAGTTTTACATCATAAGCCGCTAGATTACTCTGCAAGAGATTCCTTAGACAACATTTCTTCCTATATGACCAAGTATTTAAATGGGTGCACTCTGTCTTCCTTGTTCAAATAAAAAAAATTACAAGAAAGTATTATGGAAAAAAGTACATAAAAATATCATGAATTTATAAAAACATAGACCTTGGGTTTAGGTTCATACGTTCATAGGTTCATAGGTTCATACTAGGCTATCTGCCCAAGGTAATTTATAAGCCTAGCCCATAGTTATGTGGCTTTTGCCACCCCTTTAGTTTGAATAAAACTATGCCTATTATTTTGCTGTGCCTCTGTCAAGCAGTGACACTGAAGTAATCCCTGGGGTATATCTGCGATCTCCCATCCATTGGTCAAGATTCCTCTTGAACAAGGCCAGCGAGGTGCTCTGCCTCACATGTACCGGGATTTTATTCCACAGCATAGGGAGTCTCTGGGTGATGAATCTGTCCCTCCAGTACGTTCTATTAATAACTGTGTCAAGGTTTAAGTCTCCCGCCCTTGTGGTTCTGAGGGATCTAGATTTTTTGAGGTGAAGCATATTCATCAAATCTGGGTTTGACATGGCCTTATATGTCAGGCACAGGTCACCTCTGAGCAAGCGGTATGAGACTGAATAGAGCTGGAGTTCTTTCAGTCAGGCAGCATAAGACATATTTTTGAGACCCTTTATCCTTTTGGTGAGGAACTTTTGGGGCCTTTCCAGCTGCTGCAGGTGTCGGGTCAGATACATTCCAAATGGGGCATTGTACTCAATCATAGGTCTAATGAGTGATGAGTACAGGGGGATGATGACCTCCCTTGATCTAGATGTGAATCCCTTCATGATCAGGTGGGCAATGTAGAAGGTTTTCCTAACTACTTTAGCAACATGAGTGTCAAACGAAAGGCTACTGTCAACCTGGGTCCCCAGATCCCTGATGACTTCTTCTGTGCTCAGTGGATTGCCACCTATATGGTAGCTAGGGGTAACCTTGTTTTTCCCGAAGGGTATGACTATGCATTTCTTGGCGTTTAACTTTAGGCCATGGCTCTGGCACCAGTTATCCGTTTCTGCGAGGCCCTTCTGAATGATATCTGTGTCAGATGTGTTTTCGACTATGGCCCAGTTTGCAGTCATCTGCAAACTTTGTCAGCCATAACCCTCCTGTGTTTGCTTGTACTTCAGAAAAGTAGATGCCGAACAAGAGTGGACCCAGGACTGAGCCCTGTGGGACACCACTTGTGACAGGCTTTGAGTCTGACATGGCTCCAGCAACTCTGACCCTGTGGGTTCTGTCACTTAGCCAGTTTGCAACCCATCTTGTGATGTATGGGTTTACATTCAAGCTGATGAGTTTTTCGATGATACCTGAGTGGGGTATTGTGTCGAAGGCCTTTGCCAGGTCGAGGTAGGCTATATGGATTGCCTTTCCCTCATCAATGGCCTTGGTGACAGTCTCGAAAAAGTCAACCAAGTTTAAAAGGCATGATCTGCCTTTGACAAAGCCAAACTGGGCTGGATCCAAAGTCTGCAAGTTCCCTATGTCTTTATTTATGAGTTCAGTTATGATCCTCTCCATGGCTTTGCAGATAAGGCTTGTCAAGCTAATGGGACGGTAATTTCCATGGTCGGTGGAGGCACCGCCCTTGTGAAGTCGGACCACAGTCGCCGTGCGCCACTCCTTGGGTACGTATCCCGAGGTGAGGCTAAGATTAAACAGCTGTCCTAACTGCGGGTTTAATTCCTCATTGAGTTCATGGAGCACACAGCCGGGGACACCATCCGGTCCCATGGATGCTGTGTTTTTTGCCTTGGAGAGAGCAGATCTCACCTGGGCGTTGGAGATGTTTGGGGGGGGCTACAATCCTCTGGTATAGATATCTCTCCTTTGGGGAGGGGAGAAGTTTGCACTGAACCTGTCAGCCAGTATGTTGGCAATGTGTGTAGGTTCAGTAATCTTCACATAATTTTGAACTAATTCTGAGCATATCTGGGAGTTTCCTCCTAGGTTTCTAACATAGCTAAAGAAGGCCTTATGATTGTCTTTTGAGTCCTTGGCGATTTTTCTCTCAAAATTTGCCTTGGATGATTTTATGAGAGCTCTTAGTTTTTTACTTATAATGATCAAAGGTGTCTTACCTTTCAAGGATTTTGCTCTATCTTGTAGTAGCTTCCTCCTTTTGTTGTAGAGCTTGTTTATGGCTGAGGTCCACCAGACTGGACGCTTGCCTTTGGTACAAAGAGTCTTAGTTTTGTTTGGGATTGCCTGATCCATGCAGTCCTGTAGGTGCTGGTAGAAGGCATTTGTAAGTGATTCAGTGGTTTGAGTAATGTTTACCACTGGCTCAGGGGCCTTAAAGGAGACCACACTAGTTTTTAGAAGTGTGAAGTCGGCTTTTGAGAAGTTTTTCACTGTGGTCTTTTTATTTCAGGTGGGGCGGGATGAGGACCTCCAGCAAGATTAGTTTATGATCTGATCTCACCAGTGAGGGGTATACTTCGGTGTTGAACATTGTGATCCCATGTTCATGATGATGAGATCAAGTATGTTTTCTCCTCTTGTGGGGATGGTGACTAGTTGTTCCATGGCATTTGAGTTTATGAACTCCAGGAACCTTTGGGCTAGAGTGTTTGGGCTTGAGTAGTGTTCCCAGTCTATATTAGGGTAGTTGAAGTCACCTAGTATGATGGTGTTTGGAGATACATTTATCCCTCCAATGTTTTCAGGAAGGCCATGTGAGGTTCCTGAGTTTGAGAGGGTGGCCTGTAACATGCTACAAATTGCAGAGCAGTCTTGCCTATGGTTAATTGCACCTGGATGGTCTCCGATGCATCGTGTGTTGCCACCAACCTTGAGGTGTGGGTGTCCTTTATGAATATGGACACCCCCCCTCCTTTCTTGGTGTTGTCCGGATTTTGGGGCGAACGCATGATATGAGGTGAAACCTGATAGTGCTGGGGTGCTCTCAGGAGCCTTGAACCAGGTTTCTGTCACAGCACAGACATCGATGTTCTCCATACTGAGAAGGGCCTCGAGTGCGTGCATCTTGAGATTGAGACTTCTGGCATTGAGCAGCATTACCCTTAGTTTTTTCCTTTTGTGTTCTAGGGTGGTAGGTTTAGAATTTGAGCCTTGCCTAAAAAAGGCACTATGGGGGTGGCAAGAGCCTTTGCCAATATCCGGAAGCCTAGTGGTGACATGTGCAAGCCGTCCCTTGCGAAGCAGCGTGGCTTGTCCAGCATGTCATCCCAGGCAGACAGACATTGGATCCCCTTTGAATGACACCAGAATTTAAGCCAATTATTAAAGCTGATCATCTTATCACTGTATTGTGGCATCATTCTAGGTGAAGGTAGGATACTGCTCAAGGTCAGGGTCATTCCTGCCTGGGCTACATAATCAGAGAGCTCCTCAATGTCTCTTTTCATGTAGTCCAAGGAGGTACGTCTCAGGTCGTTGACACCAGCGTGGACAAAGACTGAGTCGTACTTGTACCTGCTGTTGAGAGACCTGAGTGCTTGCGTTATGTGGCGGATTCTAGCGCCCGACAGGCAGCTTACTGTGACCTTCTCCTTACTCAGTCTGGTGAGCGGGACATCAGTGTGTCTGACTATGGAGTCACCTATGACAAGTATGTTTGGTGTTGTATTTGGCCTTAAGGGTAGTGACTGCTTTGCACACTGATTTTGTTGTTTATGTGTTGTTTGTGTGGTGTATTGAGTTTGTAGTTGCTTGGGTGTCTGCTTTGGAGGCCTCTGCTGTTTAGGTAAATTTTTACTCAGAGCCTCGGAGTATGTCTTAGTGTGTTTATGTGTTTGATTCAGTGGTGTGGTTGAGTTATGTGAGACTGGTATTGTGGTGTGTGTAGTTGCCTTCTCCTCCTGCTTGGTCTTGCCAGTCCTGAGTTGAGAGAGCTCAGCCTCCAGTCTGGCTAAATAGCTGCATCTCTCACAAGTGTTAGTGTTACATGGGAGGAGGAGAGGGTTGTCCGTGTACATGAGGCAATTGTAACATTGTCTCAGAATTCCCAGATTCACCAACTGGGCAGGAGAGGACGCCAGCATCTGACCCTTCGACATGCTAGAAAGAATTATGAGTTGGTATGAGACAGAAAAGTAGTGGGCTTAGCAGGGAAGTGAGGGAAGAGAATGCTTATAAGACAAGGGATATGCTTATAAGACAAGTGCTGAGCTTTTTGAGAGGAAAAAGCTATTTGGAACAAGTGCTGCACTTTTTAGTGAAGGTGTAAACTGTTTAGGTTCCTAACAGAGCAGTTCTAAGGGAAAAATTGAAGAACAGACTTTCTGGAGCCAGAAAGAGTTTAACCTTGTTTAACCGGAGCTGCCCGATGCTGCCCTAGTGGCAACTCCGCGCTAAATTGCACTAAAGCACGTTAAAGCTTTAAAGTTTTTTTTTTAATTTTCTATTAACTGGTCTCACTTTTTGTATATTTGAACTACATTCTAGACCACTTGTTTGCATTTGGATTGGGTGTGTGCATGTGTTTGCTGCACACTGAAAGTCTCTCTCTTGCATTCACACTGTGCCTTTCAGCACAATGGACAATGAGTGCTTTCTAGTCCTCATTCTTTCAGTTGTGGTTACAGGTTTTATGGAGTTGGGTTGCTAGCCGAGTACCCGACCCATCTTGGAGGATGTACCACATATACACACACACACACGCACACGCACTTGCACACGCACACGCACACGCACACGCACACACACACACACACACACACACACACACACACACACACACACACACACACTTTGAGATTTGATTGATATACAAACACACACATACACTCACACCTAGAGCCAATTTAGAGTGTCCAATCCACCTACTTCATGTCTTTGGAATGTGGGAAGAAACCGGAGCACCTAGAGGAAACCCACATGACCATAGGGAGGACATGCAGACTTTGCAAACTGGTGGAGATGATGACTATACTTATTTTCATCCTTTAACATGAACAAGAGTTAATTACTGCTGTTTTAACCCGTCATTTGTTTGTTCATCCTACAATTCATTTTTCTTGTCATTTACAGATCACAAAGCTTTATCCTTTGTTTTCGGTCATCCTGCTTTTATTGGCGAGGCAAAGGAACAACATAATATGTAACATCTTAGTTGCAAACAACAGTATTGAATATGATTTTTCAAGAATTATGGGTAAATCATTTATCCCTGCTTTCCCTTTATTCCTCCCACTCAGCGTGGTGGTTAGATTTAAAAACAAAATTCATAGTCAATATCAATGGTTTGCAAATTTGTTTCATTCAGAGTTGAAAAAAAAAAACAGCCGTTAATACTTATTCTGCATTTCACTCTACTTTAGTAATATTTCAAACCAGAATCTTGTTCATTTGCATAGCCTTTATAAGTGCAGTGTTACAAGAGTACGGGCAATCTTATGGAATTTACCTTTATCTCTTTGGGGGGGGGGGCAATTTTTACCATATGTGTGGAAGCATGTTCTGAAAAAAGAAACATTCATAATTGCTTTACAAAATAAAGATAATCATATTATTACTGATAAGCCTGGAATTTTAAAATCGTACATGAGTATTTATCTTCACGTTATGCTGGTATGTATAATGATAATACAAATTAGCCAATTCTGCACATACCTCTATCATTTTGAGCTGCACTAGATGCTCCCATTACATTACAAGAGGTCCAAAAAGTTATTACAATGATGCATGCAAAATATACGCTACCTGGAATAGATTCATTTTCTTATGATTTCTTTCATTTGTTAACAGATGCACAGTTATTAATCATTGTTGTTCTTTTTAATGAATGGGTAAAACATGAATTTTCCCACTCATAACTTCTACATGTGGTTTAAAAATTCATATGGAAAAAAGGTAATAGCCATTTGTCATCCAACTGGAGGCCGATCTACTTATATAATGTGGCTTATAACATTTTCTGCAAAATTTTACAATTATGATTACGTATGCATATACGGATCCATACATTGTGGATCCTGGAATATATGGAATTTCAGGTTGGCCTTTAATTGCTTTACTAATTTTCTTAAAATTCCTTACCACTTATATTTCTTATTCACGTTCTATAGTCTTAGTACCGTGTGATTTGGTTAAAGCATTTGACAACATTGGCCACTGAGTTTTATTTAATATTCTAAATGCCTTTGGTTTTGGTTCACAATTTCTTAGATGCATTTTCACAATTTACTCATCAACAATCATATTTCGAATAATAAATGGTTGGATAGGCTCAAAGATCTGTATGTCGAATGGTATTAGAAAAGACTGCCCTCTAAGGAGTTATTTACTAACATCAGTAGTTGGAGCCATTTCCTTCAAAGCCCGTGCACAGATATCTTTATCGCCATATTCCAAGCTCCAAACAAACAGATGTATTAGCTCTAAAATAAAACAATGAACAAAAGAAAGTACCAAAAAGGGTTTCTAGCCTGTAATGATCCAAAAGCATGCAGTTAGTGGATGTTTTTGCATCATTAAAGGCTAGAAGCTCTTTTTGGTTGTTTCTTTTGTTTATCTCCATGTTTGTTTTCATGTGCTGGCATACTTGCCACTTGTTTCATGTCACACTCAGATGACATTACTATTATTGCTGAAACTCCTACAATTTTATCAGGAATTTTTAAAATTTACTAGCTATTTTGCTGTTGTTGGATTTTCTCTTAGTTGTGACGAGAGTGTTGGTTTTGATGGTTCTACTATGTTTTTACAAGCTATTTCATTTTCTACCCAGGGTCTCACAATTTTAGACGTCTCCTTTGGCACATCAACATATATTGTCAGTGCTTGGGATTCCATTTTTCAAGAGCATGTCAGCGTTTGCAATTCTGGCACACATTTTCCTTATCTTACACAAAATGGGTATATCTTTTAAGTGGTATATTTTTCAATTTTTTAGGTTATGTCTTTTCAGTTCATTTTTTCCCCATTAACTTAGTCTTCCAGGTTGTTGACAGCAGTGTTTAAGTTTTTTTTTAGGGGTACTGTTTTAAATCCAGTTAAATGTGGAATACTTTACTCTCCTCCAGAAAAGTGAGGCTTTTCATTATTATAAGTCCTGTTTTACACACATTATTTTTATTTCCTATTTAAGACATTTGAATTCATATAACTTATCTTTATTGGGTAGACTTTCACCAGCTTTATCAAGCAGATTTGTCATGTAATTTATATGGCCTGTTTGTCTACTGGGCAAACATTCAGGAAGCATCTTGCAGGAGGAATTCGGAGACATACAAACAGTTATGTTAAGAAGTAGGATTGTACAGTCTTCATTGCCAGAATCTAGACAACAGTGGCATTTTCATTTACTGGAAGAGTCACATGCCATCAGTGCATATTCAGATTATTCCCAACACCATTTACATGGATTACAAAAAAGAAGAAAACACTATTCATGTTATCCCCAATGGTAAGGCTTCCTTGGAGATGATTGTTAAATCGATTACTTTTATGAGCTTCTTTGAACAAAGGTATTGTTTTCATTCTGACTGCACAGATTTAGAGACTGCTGAATATATTTTCATTACTTGCAAAAGAGTTCAAGGTTTTTGGGAAAAGATTTTATGTGACTTTAATGTACCTTTATCATTTCCACTTACTGCAGAAAAATGTTTATATGGTGACTTTGGATGTTTTTGGAATGAGTCTAAAAAACATACAGATTTTTTATTCTTTTCAGCTCTCCGCTTTTTATGGGCTGCTCAGTGCCAAGAGGCTAAATCTGTCAAAATGCTCGCAATAGCTTACCTTCTTCAACAGTTAAAATGATGACTATGAAAAAAAAAAGGTTGGAGAGGATAAAGTTACAATTTCATATGGTTTCAGATTTGTATTCCGTGATTGTTTTATCTATTTAGGTAACTCAATTTATTGGCATTTCTTTAACATTGTATTTCACAATACTTTTACATTTTTGTTTACAAGTTATTAGTTTTAAGTTGTAAAATTGTAATTTATAATAAATATGTGGGTTACTCCACAAAGAAGGCACCCCAGCCAAAAATCGAACCGGAGAACCTCTTCCTGGTGTTAACCATTTACCATATATCTTTTTGCTTCTTCTCTTGCAGACATTTACATTTAAATGTAAATTAATGCTTCACATCTTCTCCATGATTATGCTGATTCACATCCTTATGTTTTCATTCAAAATGCTTTCTGTTTCAGTAATTTAATGTTTTTCCTTTATTGTAATAAGTTGCAACCACTCAGATAATAGCTCACACTTGACCATTTTCCACACTGCTTTAGGTTCTTCTTTGTAACTAACTGAAAAAAAATGCAAGTCATTATGAACTCACTGCCCAGCATAATGGCTTTCTTCCTGGAAGGAAAAGGTGCCCTGTGTCACCTTTAATACGTGAATGTGAAAAGTAGATGAAGTAACATTAGTTTTGGAAGTATGCCAGATGTCTAAACAGTCCTTCCCATTTCATTAGTTGTTCCACAGGTATCTCTTGACTACAGAGTGCCAGTTAGTCATCACGGTGACGACTTCTGTGTTTCTTGGCAGTGGAGCATTTTACGTCTTCCAGTTCCATTATGTTTATATTTTTAATCTCATTGCTCTGAAAGGGAAAACAGTGAAGTAATATTATTGCAGGTAAATGTTGACCTGATTGTCAACAGTGGCTATTTGACTGTAATGTTTCAGTACTCAGTGTTCCATGGGAAAAGTGCCATACTTGCTAAAAAGTGGAAAAGATGTTTATATCAGAAACATTAAAACATGGAATTCTACTTTGTGAGCTTCAGAGCACTACACAGAGACAACTGGTAATCTGGTACACAAAACATCTTCAGTATGTTGCATCACACATTGCTCTCATAAATATGAAGGCAAACAGACTACCTACAGTACCTAAGCAGCTTTATAAAAATTAACACCCGTGCTGAGACAAGCAAACCACATTTTAATTAGAATGATATCCAGATCTAAGTTAAATGACTCTGAAGTTGATGACAAGACTGCCAACCTATTTTGCATGTCAAATAATAAACGCAAATATTTGTAGACTTAGACTAACTGTGTAACAGCAGTAATGTTGATGGAGAAAGCCATCATGGTGTATTATCTATATTTAACCACGTGCCTGGGGGATGGGGGTTGGGGTGTAGCATCATGCATTACCACATTGGGACAATGCTCTGGATACTGTGTTACAGATCCAGCCATGCATGCCTAACTGTTGCTTTCTGTTTCGGTAATGTAATAATAACTAATTTATGTATTTATTTAATCTGTCTGTCTATCTATCTATCTATCTATCTATCTATCTATCTATCTATCTATCTATCTATCTATCTATCCATCTACTTATTTATGGATTTGTTAACCATGCTGGCACTCTGGTGCAAAAATCCTTTTCAGGTACAACCTTGGCTCCAAGACAATGCACATGCAGAAATAACAGTAACAAAAATGAATAGCAATAGTTAGCATTGTATAGTATAAACAACATTGCATAAAATAAACATTAAAAAAGTATCATCACGTACCTTTTAATAAACTGTCCATCACCGCCGTGTCAGTTTATGCAATACTTATGTACTCATGGATATAGATTATAGACGTCAGAAGGGTACTCTCACACATCCAGCCTGATTCAAAGCCCTTGTCATCATAGCTATCAAATGTTGGTATAGTCAGCTGCAGAGTATAGACTATCTAGATGTTTCTAAAGCTGAGCACTTCTTATGTCAAGAGCAGTCTATGCAGCAATGAACTTGAGCTTTTGGACTTCTTATAGTGACCTTGATGGCAGAATGCATAGTATACCTTTGTTTACTCAGTTTATACCTGATGTCAGTCTGTCAACCTCTATTAATCTGTTTGTAAAACACATACAAAAGGAGAAAACTGATTGTATGCATCCTCTTCAACTATGAGGGAATCATTTATGTCAGCTGAGAACTGTCACTCTGTATTAATGACATATCAGTGTTAGACGTCTAAAGAAGTTCAAAGTACTACAGTGTCAGAACATCACTAACCTAGGCATATTGTGTAAAAAAAATATATATATAAGGCTTATCCATCTCCAGTGGCATACAGGGATAAAGTTTTGACCAGCACCCAATTGACCTGAGTTCAGTTAACAGCTTGGGTCCTTTATTTGGGGGTGATGTGAGGGAGGAAAGTCATGACTACGCTTAGTCTGTTCATCTTTCTTCAAGGGGGGATGACGGGCATGAGCTTGAAGGCACATGTTCTTGGTAAAATCTCACCATAGACCTGGGATCATGAAGAGGTGCTTGTCAACAATGGGGGTAGGGTGAACTGATGACATCATGTGGAGGCATGACCATATATCACAAAGACTCACTGTATGGCAGCCCTATAGATGTAAATAGGCATAGATGAGAGAAGTGGTACTTAAAAAGTATTAATCCTGATCCTCCTTGCAACAAATGGCACTAGTTCTTTTATGCTTTACCATCACCCACACAGAGTAAGTGAGTGATAGAACTCTTTGTTGCCCTGGTGCAACAGACAACTAATAGACTGATGAGGGGAAAACTTGACGGTCAGAGGAGAGACATAGCAGAAAAGTAAGGTTTTCTGTAAAATGCTTGCAATTTAAATCAATTGTTCCTATTCAGACAATGTTATGGTGAAGACTTCCATTTGTTTTCAGGTGACTTGAATGATGTCACAAAATGTTACTCTGCTGTACTGTGTACCTACCACTTATGTTTGCTGACTGCACACATGTACTTAAACAAAGAACCCAAGGTTGCACAAGAACAGTATTGCTGATGGCTGCACTCTTATTAGGAAAAAAATATGTCTGATCCATAACATAAGTGGTTGTACCAGGGTCTACTTCATAAGAGTGAAATTTCATAATGTTGAATTTCATAACATTGAGACCAAAACATCTAAATCCCAAAACACCGAAAACCCAAAACATTGAAAACTCAGAACATTGAAAGTGTGCTTCATAACATTGAAAACTACAATGCATATGTAAATAACATCCTTTTCACCTATAACACCACCTAACTAACAAACACACTTTCTACTAAGTTCCTTGCCCCCCTGCACCCTCCATGTGGGAGGTTCTGCCCTCCACATCCCCCGTAAATTAAATATACCAACTCCAAGATCACACCACAGTAGAAAAAAAGTTAATTTCCTAACTCATGAAGTAGTGCGATCTTGGAGTTTATATATTTAATTTATGGGGGTGTGGGGGTGCAGGGGTCTTGTCCCCTGCAGAAACATAGCAGAAAGTGTGTTTGTTAGTTAGGTGTTGTTATAGGTGGAGAGGATGTTATTTACATATGCAATGGAGTTTTCAATGTTATGAAGCACACTTTCAATGTTGTGAGTTTTCAATGTTTTGAGTTTTCAGTGGTTTGAATTTTTGATGTCATGTTCTCAATATTATGAAATTCAATGTTATGAAGTAGACCTATGTACCATCACTCTGTACACTGATGTACAACAGACATAAGAATATGATGCAGCGTGAAGTTTTTGAAAGACATTCATCCATACATGGTGACTGTGCTTTGAAGTACATAACAACTATGCCCTATAACATACTGTTATTATACAAAAGCTGTGCCTTGTACCACTGGTATTCACCACATTTGAGGACTGTAGTTCAGACAGTGTCTCCTAGTGGTGCTGAACAGTAAACTATCCTTGGAGAAATTTTGGTCAAAACCAAATGTAATGTTGCTACTTACACGGTCAGAATCAACATTTGTTTCAGCCACTGACCTAGTACGTGGAGGAGCTAAATCTTCTGTTATTGGTTCATTAGTGGAGGAGGGCAGCAATTCTGTCTCTTGTGTGGCCTGGAAAGGTACAAAATTCAACAAGCGTTTACTTTACAGTGTTTTTTTCCTAGTTAAATGCACTGCTAAGTAATACAGACTGGGAGAGGGGAAACATTTCACAGTACAAAATGCCAACATATTTCGGACCCAAGCTAGTTATCAACAAGAACTCCCTCCAAAATGAATCCATAGTATAAAAGTAGCAACAGCGCCTTTCTTAGTAGTAATGAGTATCGAGAAATGATGAGAAATGAGCGACATCATTATTACCTCGACTGCTGTGTCTGACATCTTGTGTGATGATAAACCAGTCAAAAAGAAGTGCAATGGAACTGCAATTACTCTGTGGAATTTGCTGCCTCATTGGCTACAGTATCTTCAGATCTAGTTTGAAAGCTTGCCTCATCACAGGAAAAAAATCTAGGCTGGTATTCATAGTCTGTAGCTTTGCAAATGATATAAGGTTGTCTGTAAATAGCTGTGCTACACAGACATGCAAATAACTTCTGCGAAAGTGATATGTGATGAATTGGAAAAAGCAAGTCTTTCTTTTTTTAAGCATTCCAACTTATAAAATATTAAGTTGTGTAAAACTCAGCATTAGTAAATTTCCGATTGCTTGACAAAAACCTGTGGTTTCATGTTATTTTTTTTATTTATTTTTTCTAATATTGCTGGTGAGAGTGGCTAAGCACAGTCACGCTTAAAACCTTTAAGGAAAGCTGTAGACTGCATAGTGATTAAAGCTGATTTTTTTTTTAAAGGGGTATTCTTTTCTGGACACCATGATAGTTTCATTAAAGAATAGAGAGGGGAACACACAAGGAAAACATCAAGGTGGTTTGTGCTGGAGGAGGTGGGATAGGATGGACACTATGTTTTTTGTTGGTGGATAGATCCCTCTATTTTTTCAACTATATTTTTTACACAAGAATTTATTTGGCTGGTAAATAGGTAAGAGTATGTAGGAGAAAAGATAAGCGAACATGGACTGAGGAAGCACCAGCAGGAGGCCCAGTCCACAGATCCTCAAACACACCCACTGCCAGAAGGTGCTGCAGTAGAAGGCCTCAGTATTGATGGGGTCGGGGCCTGTGTTGCTACAGTGGTTGGCACCAACTGGGAGAGCGTGTCTTCAACAATCCAAAGAGAAGCTTCAACTGGCTAAATTCTTCTGTCCGCTACCTCCACCAGAATGTCCTTTACCAAGCTCTGAAACCCTCTTTTGGTAAGATTTGCCAGGCTGCCTCATGCTGGGGTGTCTCTACCTTAACCCCTTATAAGATGTCCCCAAATGGGCAGTGGGTGAATGTTTCATAGCCTGGGAGGTACATGCCTGGAGTGCTCCAGAGGGATTTTAATCTGTAAAAAAAAGGAAAATAAATGGGAGAGAAACAAAACAATAAAGGAGAAAGAAATACATAACCAAAAAAAACGGGAAAAAAGGTGAGGAGCGACAAAAGAGAAAATGCACAATAAATCCACATATCATGTTTACATGCCATTTTGTACACTATTGAAATATTACAGTAAAATCTTTATTGAAGTAAAACTTATGTACAGGAAGTCCTTATTCATACAATGAGAGAAGTCATTTAAGAAGTGCTTGTTTACTTGGGGAGAATGACATGAGCAGTATTTATGCGTACTACAGATGAACTCATATGGCAAGGGCTTGTGACTTCTTAAAAGGGACTACAGGTGAACTCATATGGCAAGGGCTTGCGACTTCTTAAAGAGAGTGTGTATCTCTCAGGTTCTGTATATAGCAATACAGTACTAAAAATACCCTGTGAAATTATTAGAAATAAGTTAAAGACAAATTAATGCCCTTTATATTTTCATTTTTAAACATTAGCTTGAACTGTAATGGTGCAGATTGTATTTCTTTCATCTGCGAAGCTATAAAAATATATTCTTTATGACCAATACAAAAAGCAGCTCTAATAAAAATATAAATACATTTTTTTTAATAAAGAATGCTTTTTATTGAGTCGCCGTAAAAAAATTAAAAATAAGGAAGAAAAGTGAAAACTTTGCAAAAGAAACACAGACAAGCTGATGTCAAAAAAACAATTTGAGGCTGGTTTTGCTGATTCCTGGAACAACTTCTGCTACCTTATTACCACAGTCAGTAAAACCAACCTTGAATGCTTTTTTGAAATCAGCTTGTCTTTTTTTTTTGCAAAGATTTCAGTCTTCTTCCTTACTTTTTACTTTTCAGAGGAACTCAATAAAAATCAATCTTTATTAAAAAAATCTTTTTTATTTATATTCTTAATTTTTACTTTTTAGTTTTTATATACATATAGATATAGATATAAATGCATGCAAGCACGCACGTGCGCACACACACTCACACACACACACACACACACACACACACACACACACACACACACACACACACACACACACACATACACATATTTGCTGAGTAGAGTATGCTTTGATTTTAAAAGGTTGTCTGGTAATTAGCATTCACAAAAGAGAACTTTTTTACTCAGTTTAGTAATTTCATCTGCTGGGTGGCCATGGTGGTGCAGCGGTTAGCATTGCCACCTCACAGCAAGAGGTTCTCTGGTTCAATCCTTGATTGGGGTGCCTTCTGTGCGGAGTCTTCCCTGTGGTCGTGTGGGTTTCTGCTGCATGCTCCAGTTTTCTCCCACATCCCAAAGACATGCTGTAGGTGGATTGGGCACTCTAAACTGGCCCTAAGTGTGAGTGCATGCATGTGTGTGCCTTCTGTGGAAGGTTGGGCACTGGGCTGGCAACTTGACACCATAAAACTCCACTGCCAATCATGAACAGATAGGTGATCTGCTGTGGGAATGCCTAACCGGGAAAAGCTGGAAGAAGAAGTAATTTCATCTACTATGACTTTGGGAATTTTGATGTTAAAAGGTTATGTGTTAGTTAGCATTCACAAAAGTTTGAGAGCTTCTTATAAATTCTCAGTCTGTTCCAACTAAATACAATCCCCAGCCTCCTCATGTTCACAGGATAGATTTGACAACCATCTGGTGATCTAGGGATGTCTCCCTCACCCACATCAGAATTTCTAGCTATCCCAGTATACATACTTCCTGTCATAGCACTCTAGAATTAAGTGCAGTCTACTGGCAGCAGAATCAGTAGCTGTACAAATTAAGTACATGGATGTATACTCCCTCATACATACAACTCATTTTGGTCAGCATTGACTGATGTAGCTCACATAGTGTGCTTTCAAATGAACTCGATTTCTACCAGTTTGCATCCTACAGCAGTCTAGCTTCATAATATAACATTTCAACTCCTGAACACTGATTTGGTTTCAGCACAGAAAATTCTATCTGGTCATCTGTTTATTTTTTTTGTAACAATGTTACAGTGGCACAACTATGAGCTGCTTTTGGGACAACTGATGCTTCATAAGTTCTTATTATGTAATACTATGTCTATTTGATGACTGGGAGCATAAACTATACATATGATCCTAACTGCATAGTTTCCTGTATGCATAAGGTCTTAACCGGATACATTGCTTGTGAATTTCCTGGTCTCTATGCACTCACTGAGGCTGGTTTTAAGGAAAGTGCCATGAATGGAGATGTGTGTGTGGAACAGGAAAGTGCCATGGATGGAGGTGTGTGTGTGTGTGTGTGTGTGTGTGTGTGTGTGTGTGTGTGTGTGTGTGTGTGTGTGTGTGTGTGTGTGTGTGTGTGTGTGTGTGTGTGTGTGCGCGTGTGTGTGTGTGTGTGTGTGGAGCAGGAAAGTGCTGCAAACAGATGTGTGTGTGTGGAGCAGGAAAGTACCTTGAATGGAGGTGTGTGTTTGGAACAGGAGAGTTCCATGAATGGAAGTATGTGTGTGGAACAGGAAAGTGCTGTGAATGGAGGTGTGTGTGTGTGTGTGTGTGTGTGTGTGTGTGTGTGTGTGTGTGTGTGTGTGTGTGTAGTAGTAGAAAAGTGCCACAAATGGAGGTGTGTATGTGGAGCAGAGATGTGGCATAAATTGTGTGGTGTGTGTGCATGTGTGCGTGTGGATAAGGAAAGTGCCGTAAACAGAGGTGTATATGTCTTTACTGGAAAAGCTCACCCAGACTCTCCCATTGCTTGCTGTGAAGGAAAGTTTAGTTTCCTTTTGATTGTTTTTGATTTCTTGCATTTTGTATTACTCTATTGCCTTTTTCTATTTTGTATATTGTGATTTGTTTTCTTTACACCGTGTTTTACTTGCATTCTGCTTTTAACTGAATATTAAAGCTTCAAAAGAGACCACAGTTCTGTCTCTTGTGAGTAAAAGAGAAATTAGAACAGGTCAAGTAAGGAATCACACAGAAGTTAGAACAGGTCAGTTAAAGTTAATCATCTAGGAACTGAGGGGGTGGAGCTAGGAACTAAACTTTCTATTTAAGGGTAAAACAAAACATTTCAAAGCTTTACTGGAAAAGTTCACCCAGACTCTGCCACAGCTTGCTGTGAGGGAAAGGTTAATTTGCTTTTGATTTCTTGTACTTTGTATTACTTTATTGCCTTTTCTGTTTTGTATACTGTCATTCGTTTTCTTTACACTGTGTTTTACTTATACTTTGCTTTTACTTGCATATTAAAACTTCAAAAGTGACCAAAGCTCTGTCTCTTGTGAGTCAGACAGATTTTTCCCATCCTCCCACCATGTTACTGTTGTGTTCTTAAACACTGCTGCCTTTCTAGCTGCCTGCCCCTTATGTTAATTTGACCATATATCTCTTTCCCTCTCTCCTTTCACTGGCTGGTGTGAGTAAGCACAAAATTATCATTTTGTGACAGCACTCCCCTTCAAGTATTTAAAATGTTTGACCATCCCACTGTTTTCCATATTACCAGAATACAAAAGTGCCCACTCCCTTTCAATCTATCTTGCTCTTTTAAAAATAGTGACTCTCCACTCAGCCAGCTAAAACTTAAGTTACCCACTTTCACATCTAACAGTTTAGTGCACATAACAGTGTTTAGTATACACCATTTTTTCATCTTACCTTTAAACATCTATTGCAAGACCACCAGTTGTTGGAGAGCCCACATTCTGCCTCTCAGTATCTTGAGATTAATGATTCTGTTTTCTCCTGGTGAGAGAAGGAGTGCAGGGACATTTTTACCTGGAGACTGCTGATCACCAGAAAGCCTAATAACTGCTTTATAGATGAGAGCTTGGAATCTGTGCTTATATTCTGATCCTGGTGAGAGAAGGAGTAAAGTACATAGATTCCTGACTGTTTCTGGTTGGAGAGTGAGTGTCTGTGCTTAACATTACTGATTGGTCTGATTGCTATTCAAAGCATCTACCAGAACAAGTCTACAAGCCTACATACCCTTGCATCATCTGGGACAAGACTATGGATCACCAAACAGGCTTTGGCCTGCTTCTCTTCTTAGGATTGGTGCAAACATTTTGCTTCTGGTGAGAGAAGAAGCAAAAGATCATTGTTTCCCAACACAGTGAAGCTGTGCTGAGACCAGCATTAGTAGTAGCCAGGCAGTAGCCATTCATGCAACTCCCCTATTTTCATCATTCTAGACAAGCTAATTCTTTGTTTTCAGTAAGTACTGCTTGATTTGTTTCTAACTTCAGAATATCTGCTTAAAATTTCCTCCTTAAATTTTCAGGATCTACATATTAGTTTCCTCTCAAGTATTTGGCAGTGACTCAGAAACCTTGAGTGATATTTTTACTGTAAAAACACAACTGAAATTTCTCCAATACCCAGTTGCACACAGGACAACTAGTTTGCAGTGGCAAGCACTGTCCCCAGAGTTGCAAACTGGATAGTCCTGACAATGATTGACATTCTCACTCCAACCGTCTAATCAATAAAAAAGGGTCTGTTGTCATGTATATGAATTTTCTACTGTCTCTGTTGCAGGCTTGGTGGATATGGGCATCCTGAGGCAATGTAGAAATTATCACATGTTTACTGGCAACCAGTTAATTCTCAAACAAACTGATATGGTATGTGAGAGATGTATTTACACAATGTCACTGGAGGCAAAGCTCTCACATAAAAATACTCCTAATGACAATAAGGTTGTCTGTAGTACACATGCTAAACCCATCATGCACAATTCAAAGCAGACATATCAACCCACATATGCTGAGGCACCTACATGTAACCTTCCTAAATCACAAAGACATCCTAGATGAAGTGCACATAATAAATACCCTCATCAGCCCTAAAGGCGTTCTTTCAAACAACACCCACATCAACACATAGATCTACATCTCATGGAGCCTCTACCTCTAAGTCCACAGGGCAAGCCACCACACAATCCAAATTCTAGTCACTGGAGACTCCACTGTGAGACACACTAATGTCCCTTTCACCAGGCTAAGTAAGGAGAAAGTTACAGTCAGTTTCTTATCAAGGGCTAGGATCCACCACATTACGTATGCACTCAAGTCATTGGACCAGTTACCAATATGACTCAGTCATTGTCCATGTGGGAGTAAATGACCTGAAACATACCTCCCTAGACTATATGAAGAGAGACATCATGGAGTTTTCAGAATGTGTATCTTAGGCTGGTATGAGCCTAGCACTCGGCAGCATTTTACCTTCCCCAAGAATGATGCCACAATACAAACAAAAGATGACTGACTTTAATAATTGGCTTAGTTTCTGATGTCATTCTAAGGGGATGCAGTACTTGGCAGCATGGAAGGAGATGGTCAACAGACTATGCTGCTTTGCCAGGGATGGTCTGCACCTCTCCCCTCTAGGCTTTTGAATATGAGCTAAAATATTATCTTCCCCCATAGTGCCTTTTTTAGGCAATGACAAACTGAAAGTACTTCCGACATAGCAAATCAAAACCAAGAAAATCTAAAGATATTACTGCTCAATGCTAGGAGTTTAAACAAAACACTCCACTCCCTAGAAGCTCTCTTTACCCTAGAGAATGCTGACATCTGTGCAGTCACTGAGACATGGTTTAAAGCCACGTAGAGGACACCAAAAGTGCAAGGTTATAATGCCTTCCACACATTTAGGCCAGCTACTTCACAGACAGGGACTAAAGGTGGAGGTCTCTCTATTTACATCAAAAGTAAATATACTTCAAGGTCAAACAGGACAATACACTTGAGCTGCTCCATGTCCAAATCACCATAGGTAAAATCCAATATCACTTCCTTGTAAGCTATAGGTCCCCCTCTATGACCCAGGTAACCCATACCATATATTTAAATGAATTAGAAACACTAACCATTCAACCCAATACCATATTCATGGGTGACTTTAATTACCCCAATATTAACTGGGAATCCTATATGACATCAAACGTACATGCACAGAGATTCCTGAGTTTTGTAAACATAAACTCCCTGGACCAGATAGTTAATACACCAACCAGGGGTGCAACCATACTGATCTGGTCTTCACTAATATGGGAGACTGGTGCACAGCCCCTACTGTAATGCCTTCCCTGGTAAAGTCAGACCACAAAATGGTCTCCTTTGAAGTAAAAATAAAACCTGGATCCACAGCTAAACCTGGAATATTCAGGAACTATTCTAGGGCCAACCTCCTGCTAGTAAATGAGAACCTGGCAACATTTCAAGCCCCCATAAACCCCGAGAACACTGCAGCCAGTGTAGAACTGTTCACAGAAACCCTGATAGAGGCAGTTGTACCCACCAGAAAGAAGTACAGAATTAACTCAAAACACAAGCCACCCTAGTGGAATCACAAAATCATTCGGCTGTATAACAGGAGGAAGAAAATCATGGCAAAATTAGGAGGTGCAGCACCCAGCAAGATAAAAGCACTCTCACCAAACTAAACAAACAACTCATGGACAAATAAAGTCTACCAAAGCCAAATTTGAAGTATGTTTGGCCTCCCAGGTCAAGGACAGACACAGAGCATTCTTTAGCTATGTCCACAACCTCAAAGGCAATAAACAATTGTGTGCAGAGCTCATTGTAAATGGAGCCACCTATACTGAGCCAGAAGATATAGCATACCACCTGAGTGATACATCCAGCTCCAACTTTACCCATCTCTCCCCCTCAACCTTCCCTCAGGAAATATCATCAAATATAACTCCCCCTACTATCACTAGGGAACAGGTCCTTAATGCTCCCTGTAAGACTAAGAACAATGAATAAATGGGCCCAGACAATATCCCAGGATGCTTTCAAAATAGAATGAAACATGACCTATCAGGGCCTCTGAAATTACTATTTAACTGTAGCCTCCAGACAGGCTTTGTGCCTCATGAATGGAGCAGGATAACAGTCATCCCTCTGCACAAAGATGGGCCATCTACAGACTCTGGAAACTACAGACCCACAAGTCTCACTAGTCTTATATGTAAAGCCATTGTATGAATTATCATGGAGGTGATCAACAGAGATATAGTAAACCTCCAGACACTGGACCCAACCCAGTTTGGTTTTGTCAAGGGCAGATCATGCCTACACAACCTGGTGAGCCTCTTTGAGATGGTCACCAAAGCAATGGATGAGGGCAAAATTGTTCATACTGCCTACCTTGACCTGGCCAAGGCATTTGACACAATACCCCACTTGGGCATTGTTGACAAACTCAAGAAGTTAGCACAAACCCGTATGTCACCTGGTGGATAGCCAACTGGCTCACAGGCAGGACCCAGGAAGTTAGAATTGGGGAGTCCACTTCTACAAAGAGGCCAGTCACAAGTGGAGTCCTTGGACTGCTCCTTTTTGGCATTTACTTCTCAAAAGTCAAGGCCAATGTCAGTGGTCTCTGGTTGACTCACACTGACACAAATGTTCTCCAGGAGGGGCTGACACAGACAAACAACTGGTGTCAGAGTCATGGACTAAAACTAAATGCCAAGAAATGCATAGCAGTATCCTTTGGGAAGTCATCCATACCTGGTAACTATCATATTGGCAACACAGCCCTTAGAGTTGACAGAGTAGTCAGGGACTTAGGGACACACATAGATAGTAATCTAGCCTTTGATCATCATGTGTCTACAGTGTTGAGGACATCATTCTCTATTGCTCAACTTATAAACAAAGGTATGGCATCTAAGTCCAAGGAAGTCATTGTTCCACTGTATTTGGCATTCATCAGACCTATCACTGAGTACAATGCCCCCTTTGGTATGTACCTAACCAAGCATATCCAACAATATGAACATTCACAGAGGTTCCCCACTAAAACAATAATTAAAATGTCCGATTCAGACTGCCTCAAGGCCCTTTCCCTTTATTCTGTCTCCTACAGGCTTTTGTGATGAGATCCATGCCTGGCATACAGGGCACTTCAGCCCCCACTCTGATGACCTCCTGCATATCCACAAAACAAACAGCACTAGAATTACCCATTCTAAAGATTTAAACCTTGCCTGTGATATAAATAGGACCTGCTGGAGAGATAGGTTTGTATCCCAGAGACCACCCTGTCTATGGAACAGGCTCCTCATCCATTTGAAGCAGAGGTCCTCCCTAACCCAATTCAAGTGTAACTTGGAGAAGTGGATTGAAAACTGGAAATCCATCCCTGGTTTGGCACCTATGTCTCTAATGGACACATGTAACCTGTAAATGGTTCATCTCCCAGGCCCACGCTTACACTTATCAAGGGTAACAGAACTTGTCAAAGATTTGAGATGCATGACTAGGCTTAAAAAGGCCCTTGTGGTCATTAGCCTAGTAAACACCTATGAACCTATGAACCTATGGAGCAGTAAAGTGCAATGAACAGAGGTGTGCATGTATGTAGCAGAAAGGTTCTGTGCATGAAGTTGTGTGTGTGTGTGTGTGTGTGTGTGTGTGTGTGTGTGTGTGTGTGTGTGTGTGTGTGTGTGTGTGTGTGTGTGTGTGTGTGTGAGTGTGTGTGTGTGTGTGTGTGTGTGTGTGTGTGTGTGTGCATGTGCCTGCCCACTTGCAGTATAGTGCATCCTGCTCTGTCTCACCGTGGTTGTCACGTCTTTGTGGGTGTGTCCCTTGCCGATGAGAAGCTCAGCGTTATTTCCTCTGTCTACAAGAGTGTGACAGAACTGCAGAGAGGCAGAGCCACAAAGCCAATTTCAATAAAAAGTATTATAAAAGGAGTACAGCAGTTATACAGGGGCATATTTCTCTTTCTTTTTACACTAATATAATGATTTCAAATCATGCTTATGTTTTTTATCCATATCACAAACTAGTAAGACAAAATTCTCTTGAACTTAAGTTATGCTTACCGGAAGATTCAACCCAGCTTTCTACTGTTCTTTGTTGTTGCTGGTGGTTGTATTCGATTTTTTCCTCAGGTGTAATTAAAAGAGAGAGGGCAATTTTTGTTTACCTGTATTTGCAGTAGTTTTATCTATATCCACCAAACTCTCGCTCATCCACCAAACTCCTAGTACTTACAATCAAATCCAACCATGCTGCGGGCCACTCCCTCTTCACCAACTCTGTCGGCAAAAACTGGAACTCACTACCAGCTGACATTACCCTAGAGTCTTCACCAAGGATATTCAAATATAAACTTAAAAGCCACTTCAAATCACACTGGATATGTCCCTGTACCAACCCCGACTAGTACCCCACACATCCCTCCACCTCGCTTTTAATAAATGTCCTTACCCGTCCATCCCTCTTCATCTAACCAGGGATAACCTTCACGAAAGCTACTCAATGTATTGATTGTGTAAATAAATTATCTTAAACCCAAGGTAATATATTATCAACTGCAATTACTTGAATTGAAATGTAAGCCTCAGGCCTCATGGATGGTTGTATTACTATGTCTGTAATCTGCTTGTATGTCTGTAACATCAAGTATTGGACTATGTATTTTTGTAATGCCTATAATCTAAGTGCAATGTTCCTAGTATTTGTAATATGTATATGTAATTTGGAGCTTTTCTCCCCAGGACTCTGCTGAAAATGGACATGTATCCAGTTGGACCATCCCGGTTAACAAATGTAAAATAAATTAAATAAATAAATAAAATATTTATGTACAGTATGTATTCCTGTCAAAGCAATAATGCCTTTTTTTTCTTTTTTTCTTTTCTCTTACATAGGTATAGCTGTATGACATTGTATAATACTGTGCCAATATACCCTGTTATGCAAGATAAAAATAAATGTATGAAATGTGTGTGGAATGTTGTTTTCAAAACACTATGATGTGCATGTAACACTGTGTTCAGGTATAACTTATTCACAAACACAGAAATGTAGCAAATCACGGACGTTTGCATTTCCTCTGCTGTACAAACATGTCTGATTTGATACGTAATGTAGAAGTAAAACACCATTTCTCAGTAAAATTTATGCTTGTCATTCACTTGGCACACCAACCAACCCCCTGTCCCCCAACCTCCAGTCTAACTAGGGTGCGATGTATGAAACTAAAGCCATGATGTACCTGTAGGTAGAAATACTTTTGAACAAACAACGGTGTTACGCAACTGTTTTATTTATGTTTTTATTGGACTACACAAAACTGGTTTCATGTAATGTAACCATTATGTTATTTTATGCAATAGTAATACATTTTAATATGTAATTCTAATGTTATTTTTATTATTTATAAATCCATTAACAAATACTTCTTCTTGTTACTCAGTACGTGATATACAGAGCTGCATATGTTGTTGTTGTGACTTTCAGCTTTTCCCGGTTAGGGGTCGCCACAGCGGAACTCCGGTCCGCTAATGATTGTCAGTTGATTTTTAAGTACTGAGTTGCCAGCCCTGATGCACAGCCTTCAACGAAGGTATGCCCATTCACGCATGTCTCCACGCAGAAGACGCTCTAACTGAGAGTCGAACCGGACAGCGTCTTACTGTGAGGTGACAACGCTACCGCAGCACCACCACCATACAGATTATTTTAATAAACACGTCACATTTGTATACATTATGAAAATCTGTTAGCACATTACTCAGATTCACCTTTTTTAAAAAGATGCATGTATGATTACAAACATCCTCATGATTTCCTCTACATTGCCTAATAGCATTACAGGTGATATTTTCAGGTACAGATCTCATTCTTAGAAAATACCTCTAATTATACAAATGTGTTAAATGTTGTAATCTTTGATATGACTCAATGAAATAGTGAACATAAAGAAAAAAAATTTTTTTTACTTACTATACTACTCTGTCCTTCACAGTGCTACCTGGCCTACCCACTCTGTCAGCTGATCAGCCCTACACGTTAGCAAATCCTCACACCAATGATGACACTGCTGGCTGGAGTGGTAAGGATTGACAGGTGGTCACTCAACTCCTGCTAAATATCTATTGTACCCATGTGTTATGGTGAGTGCATGCCTCGAGCTTTTCCATGTAAGAATTATTCAGAAGGTAGAGCATAATGAATGTTTCCTTGTTGGACCAGCTTGGAGCAGAGCCTTGTACCATTACAGGTGATGCCATCATTCAAAGCACCAAAACAACAATGAAAAAGTATGGTAAGCGATATATTAATCAGGGTTAGAACCACTCCCTGTGGGGTGTGGCATCACCTAACCAAACTTCATTTTGTTTTTTTTTTTTATTTAACCATGTTCTGATTTTGGTTAGCATACAACCATGCATGTGTTCCCATGGCAAACTTGGGACAGCTACAGAGCATTAAAGACTGCGGCGCTGTCCACAGTTCATCCATGTCAGTTTGATATGCATTTATGCAAATTTGGCCACACATTCATGATCGGCAAAAACCCGAAATTTACTGATACATCTTGAGACACATTTGCGTACTACTATGATTCATAGATATGAATGTAAGTTACCCTAATTTGAATATGACATGCATAAATGAGTCTAAATTTATGCCAAACATTGAGTATCAGCATATTAATTAGCCAATAGCCAAGACAGGCAGCAAATGGATTAGGATGCCACAAACCTATTAAAGTAAGGAAATATATAAAAAATGTATAATTTAATAAGAAGCTCTTTAAAATATATTTCATTAATGACTTAATGGTCATTCCTAATGAATTTACATATATGATGCTCATGTTATCATAACAATGACTGATTGCTGGGTTTTTATCATTTGGAACTTGGATTTCATGACAGTAGCACTGGGAATGATTACTGATGATAGAACATGCCCCCAGATTTACTATTCCTCCGTGCAGGGCTAGCTTAGTCCTGCAGGGAGGCAGTTGTTTAGGAGCAGGATGGCAGTGCGACATGCATATTAATGAGATGCGCTGCCTGAGCTCCTAATCTTATATGGAGTGTGTAAGAGTGCAAACAGCATGTCTGAGAGCAGAGCTCTCAGAATATACACACCCCCCACAGTGAAAAACTGCAGAAAGGGTTACGAAATGAGCAAGACTGCTCATAGGTGTCCACATATCCCCACCAACAGTCCCCCTTGTGTACAACAGCAAGTATACAGAAATAAAATGAACAAACCCTTTTTTTTGAAAAACTCGATTAAAGCTAATTGTAGGTGCGCAGGTGCACCCATCGCTTAGCTACAGTTAATGCAGCTTAAATGGCTGAAAAGGATAACAAGAAAGATATATGCAAATGAAGCAGCATAGCAATAGTGTAGTGGGCAGAGCATTCACCTTACAAGCAGGCATTCCCGGTTCGAGTCCCACTGCAGCATATTCCATTTTCCATGGCAAAGCACATTATGACTAATATTTATGTTGCATAACCCACTAAATAGCATATATTTATGAACTGGAGTACTGCAGTAAATGCACATGTGAGGTGTCAGTATCATAATGAATAAAACACTAGTAAGCAGGTTTAAGCACCAATAAGCATATTTAAGCACTAGTAAGTGGGTTTAAGCCCGTTTGCACGGAGGTAAGCAGTGCATACACAGACTAAGCAATTTTGAAGCAAACTCTCTGTAAGCATATGTAACCGGAAGTTAGCATTGCTTGCCCTCAAGCAAACCCGCGCAAACCCGCTTACAAATGCTCAAAAGTGCCCTACTCACTCTGCATCCAATGACCCTTGTTCTGCCCATCAACAAAATAAACAGCCTTGCAGGTCTTGAACTCAGGACCTTATACACTATAGTCACAGTATTTAACCACCAAGCCATCACAGCAGTACAGAAGAATGAGGTATTAGCAAACAAGTCTTCACCATAGTAAAATCAAACTGAACCTGTGAAAGGAATCAGTATACAGACATATGTGCCTTAACCCACTACATAATATAAATATGTGAGCTGGAGTACAGCAGTAAGCCCAGACATCAGGTGTAATTGTAACAGAGTGTTGAAGTCCCCAGTAAAATACAAGGACCCCATACAGTGTACGTGCACATACATCATGGATACCAGGCATACATATAAGGTGTAATGAATAATAAGTCAATGCCCGAAATATAATGCAAAGTCTAATGTAAGCAATGCTAAGCATTGCATAGGCCAACTTAGGAGGTGTAAGCAATGTGTAGGCTAGCTAACTCAGGGTGCCCAGAGGTATACCCCTTTAAACAATGTCAACCCTAGGTAAGCAGGTTTGCCCATAGCTTAACCTTTTCAAAACCAGCCAATCATGGAAAAGTGTGGGAAATTGGCCCTACTTAAACCCAAGAGGCAGGAATACATCTCATAATTGGTTGTAGCTTCCCCTTGCAGGCACCATGTCAGGAAGGAGAAAAGGTGTGCACTTTCAGGTGCAGCGCTGGTGCATGGCAGGACCCCTTGTCAATGATCATGATCAGGGACTGCTGCAGGGCCAGTACTAGGGCTCCCAATATAAGGTGGAGGCCTGGGACCATCTTGACAGTGACCTGACCAGTGCCACTGGCATATCCCGAACTGGTGAGTGGGTCAGGCATCACTATTCTGACCTGAAGTGATGTAAGGGAGACCTATTGAACCAGTGAATTCAAGAGGCTAGAGTGGAAGGGGATGTCCCAGCTGTGTGTAAGTATCACCCCACTATGTGTCTAACAATTGCCAGCTCATGTATATCACGGATAGGTATGGCTAAATATTCCTCTTAATATCCCCCACAGCTGCAATGGAGCGGGCTGCAAACCAGGAGGCCCACGTCAGTCACCTGGTGAGGTTGTGACATGAGGGAGGTCAGTAATACTCATGGATTTACTGTCATAGGAAATAAAATTAAAGGTATTAGTAAATTAATTGCCTGTATAAAACCTGTATTGTTCAAGGCAAGTACTGCATACACAGGAGAATATGGCAGGAAGAGTCTCATATAGTTTGTATGTAAATAAAGTGTAATAGTCTAACAATAAAGTTCTAACTGCTGGACTGCATGTATATAGTCTGGTATCATATGGTAATGTAGATTTGCAATCACGTAATAGTATTGTTGTATTAAGCACTGTTACCCACACTGTGCACCATAAATAGAATATGTAGGAATGCCTGTATATGACTGGTGTAATCCCCAGAGACGATTTAGTATAACTGAGAGACACATAGACAGAAAACAGAGAAAAGGCAGACACCAAAACCCAAATAGCACATGCAACTGAGATGTGAAATGTTATACAATTAGCTCACACAGCCATGATTCGAATCCTGGTAGTGGGAGTAGTCTGCATACAGATTCATACCCCACAACTGTACTGATATGTCCAGAGTGTCCAGTAAAGTGGCCCATATCTGGTGCCTGTCAACATGTCCCCCTGTGAAATCAGTGGGATGATCCCAGACGTATAGGCAGTAAACAGGAAATACAACTGATTGACACACATCTATGAGAACAAAGCTGGCACACTAGCAACTCCTCAAAACCATATGAGAGTAAGAAGCCACGTATGTACCATTTACACTCCCATGTTGTCAAGCTGTGGCCAGAATGTGTACAGTAATAGAGTGAGATGTATGTGCATAATAGTAATGTGTAATCTGGTACTGTGTGTGACAACATTCAGGTAGTGCTAACAAACAGTTCTCAAACAGGTCTGTTGGATACCAACACTGTACCCAGAAATACAAGAATGTTACCTTGTACTGGTACTGTTTACATTGGTATTGTATGGCATTGTGACTGATGCAATAACGAGGTAGTAATCATCACTGTTTCCCACACTGTCCTACAAAATATAACTTTATAGGATATCTGTATAAGAGTGTTGTAATACAAGGTCAGAATGCCAAAGCACAGGAGAATTATAAGACAGAAAGCAGATAGGAGATATACAGCAATATCTATATAGAACACACAACTCTGATGGACAGTCTTTAAGTTGTAGCAGACACAGCCATGGTCTGAATCATGGGAGTGGAAGTAGGCTGCATACAGAATCATACATCACAACTGTACAGATAAGATCAGGATGTCCAGTATATGGGCCCATATCTGATGTCTGTCCCCCTGTCTCCCTGGGAGGTCTGTGGGATGATTCCAGATGTTTAGCCAGCCAACAGGGAATACAAGTGATTGTCAAACATCTATGAGACCAAACTTGTCACTGTAGCAACTCCTAAAACTGTAAGGAGCGTAATAAGCCAAGTATGTTCTATCTACACCTCCATGTTGTCAAGCTGCGACCAGAGTGTGTATAGTAACAGAGTGAGATGTATGTGCATAATACTAATGTGCAATCTGGAACTTTGTCTGGCAACAGTCAGGTAGTACTAACAATCATTGCTCCCACAGGTACATCGGATATGAACACTGTGCCGAGAAATAAAACCATTCATACCCTGTACTGGTACTGTTTACTCTGGCATTGTTGGGAATAGCGAGTGTTGCAGTTTCTCTGAATAATAAATTATCACTGATCACTGTCACTCACACTGTGCTACATAATATAACTGTGTAGGAAAGCATGTTTATGTGTGTGTCAAATCAATAAAGGTTGAAAAGAGCAATAGTTTAGATATGTCTCGGTACACCTGCATATGGTCAAGACATGGCCAGAGTCTGTGCAGAAAGAGTTGGATAGCTATGTGCACAACATCAACAGGGAATCCTGCAGTATGTGTAGAAACAGTTAGTGTTAACAAACATTTCCTCCACATGTATACCAGGTAAGAGGTGTATACTGCAGGTAAAACCAGTTCATGTATAACAATGACAACAGCCATATCACTCTCCAAACTAGGGCTATAGGGTAGTATAGTAATACTTGTAAGGTACAGATAACAGCACTGACTAGGAAAGTAATGTGGACTACAGAAATATACTAGTTGTTAAATGATATCTTTCTCTCTCCCCCCACCATATCTCCAACAATAAACTACATACCCACCCCAACCGGTATGTAATGTCTCCTATGTTCTGATTATGCCATATTGGTTAATAAATATTTATATTTGTTTCCATGCATGTGCTAAATTGAATTATTCCAACATTGGTGGCATGGTGCCATAAATGTACCTGCATGCTGTTGTTATTACCACTGTGGTCCCATATATGCATGTGTTTTGTTTCCTATGCAACTGTTTGGTATCTAGTGTCTGGGTTAATGGGAATATCTATGCATGCTGTTTAACTAACCCTGGAATGTGTTGACTATTACTAACCCACATATGATGATAAAATCTAAACACTATAGCACATTTGGGAAGGCCGGTTCCAGCAGACCCACCTCAGCTGGCTGTGGCACCGGGCACCAACATGTCTGGGGCCCAACTCGGGACCTCCTCGTCCGTTGGTCCTGCACTACCGTCAGGTGGAACCACCTCAGTGGATGGGGCTCGCCCCCCTGGGAGTGGGCGCAGGCAGCTACCTGTCACTCATCACCAGGTCGGGGTCGTGGTGCATAGAGAGCTAAACCAGCAGCTTGGTGATCTTCTATGCCAGCTTGAGGGCTGTGTGTTGCAACTAGAGCATCAGTCTGGCTCTGCAACTCAGCCCCCAGCACAGCCACCATCAGGGCTGTGAAGGTGCAGTGGTGACTGCCCATGGGTTGGGACCTCAGTCCCACTGTTTCCACTAGGGGGCTCATGGGCTTCTGATTTCCCAACACCCTCCCCATCAAGGTGTTTAACCCCCGATGTGTCATATACCGCCCCTGTATGCATCTTGTTTGTCTTGCCTGTTAACCTACCCAACCTACCTCCCCACGTATACCTACTACCCCTCCCCAACATCCCACTCTCACCTTAAAAAAAGGGCAATCTGTTCCACAAAAACAAAATCACGCCCCATACATAGCTGTCCATTTTACACACGTGTCCACTTGACACATGTAATCAGGTCTAATTGGCATCACAACATATTATTGTTGTCCTCACCCCTCTCTCAGGGGTTTGAGTGTCCAAGTCTACCTCTAAATTCAGTGTATATGCACAGCTGTTGCTGTAGAAGAAATGGGCAGCTATGGACCTTCCCCACACTCTTTTCTGCACATCCCTAGCTATTTTCCATACTGTCATTCCCCCTTTGTGTGCCTTTTTCACCATTTTCCTATCAACCCTTATTTCTTTTCTTTTAAAGAAATTAGCATGGGGAAAGTGGGAGTAAGCACTTTTAAGCAGCAGTAAATGGGTTTAAGCCTGTTTGCATGGGACTAAGCAATGCCTATACAGGTTAAGCAATTTAGAAGCTAACTGTGTATAAGAAACTGTAACTGGAAGTTATCAGTGCTAACCTCTGCGCAAACCCGCTTACAACTGTTTAAAAGTGCCTTAATCACTCTGTATCCAACGGCCCTTGTTCTGCCCAGCAACAAAATAAGCAGCCTCTACAAGGCTCAAACCCAGGACCCTACACACCATAGTCAAAGTGATTCACCACTTTGCCATGTCAGATATACATAACCCTGATGTTTTCACAAACATATCATCCAGCCCAGTCATTAAACAGTACAGGGAATATATTCCAACATGTAGATGTGTGTGTGTGTGTGTGTGTGTGTGTGTAGATATATATATATATATATATATATATATATATATATATATATAGATATATATTAATATCTACACAGCTACAACATATCTATATGTGTAGATATATATATATATATATATAGATAGAGATATACACATATATATATATATATATATATATATATATATATATATATATATATATATATATATATATATATATATACACACACACACACACACACACACACACACACACACACACATATATATATATATATATATATATATATAAGCTAACTGCCCTTTCAAGCCATTTTAAGCTTAGCCAATTACCCCTTTGAGACTCAAATGCACCTTGTGTTTGTAAGGCAAATACCTTAACCATTAGGCCACCCTCCCAACCCCATACATACAAATGCATACCCCTATAAATATAAATGTCTACATCTATATGTCTAAATATATACAGCAAGTTATATATATGTAAGTGTATATATATATATATATATATATATATATATATATATATATATATATATATGCAGGTATATACAGACATAGTTATATATATGTAAGCAGATATATATATTTATATAGGTATATACGGACATACATCTGTAGATAACAATGGGAACATAACAAAAACATATATGTCCACATGCACCGTTAATGGGGTTGAGAGGCCCCAAACAACATAAGTCTTGTACGAATAGTTATACCCCCCCACAGCCAAACACGTCCACCCTGCAATAAACTACCACGTGTTGCAGATCCCATAACCAGGACCTGACACAACATGGACACAAGATGTTAACAGTACTCTATCCCACCTGTATGATGTCAGGCTGGTATCAGTAACTTATCATGCAGTACAGTCTGGCTCCCATAGGTAATGTACAATGTGGAAGCTATCAAAATCCCTAGGCTACATATACACAGACACATATATGCAGATCCAGATATACATATATACATATGTTTGTGTATATATATAGATATATATATATATATATATATATATATATATATATATATATATATATATATATACATACACACACAGAGATATGTATAGTAAGATGCATATGTAGAAGGTGCACACAATATGGAACAGCCACTATGCCTACAGTTAACACCTTAACAACTGGACACTGTAGGAGCCACCCATACAAATGACAATCTTTGCCTGCAACATATACCCACAGAGAGGTCATAGGATATTTCACCATACACATGTTTGCATAAATGGGAAACCTTTATTTGTGTACTATTACAGTTGTATATGCCATGCCATATAGCTGTTTAGACACTGACATCCATATAAACAGAGTACTGCAACTGTGAAACAGCTATATTAATAAAGTAGTCTGGAATGGTTTACAAACGTTGCTGTCCAGGCTGAGCCCTTCAAATAGTACAATAGTAAAGACAGATTGGGCCACAGGATGCCAAACAATCAACAGTAAGTAATGCAGATGTATAGTTCAGCAGCCTCTATCTACACTCTGTACACAATCACTAGGTGGTAAAGACCTCATTTGACCCATTGGGATGTAATTGTTACATAACAAGGCATAACTGACACCATCACAAGCACACTGACAAACAGAACAGCCTGTATGGCAGGAGCCAGTAGGCCTGCATTAACCCAATTTATGTAATTAATTTAAATATAGGTGGATGGTATGGTAATGTACATTCAGATACCTTAAGACAGCTCACCTCTGATACCCCCACATGTTGTAACAGCCTCGGTTAGTTATGTTGCATCCCCCCTAGACTCAATAATATAGGGCCATATATTACTGTTACATACACTGGCCTCTGGACTGCATAAGGGCACACATGTATTGTGTAGGTGAAGCCCACACATATATGGCCCCAGCCCCACAGTACATGTGGGGGATATAACAGCAGTGGATTGATGGCAGGAATGGCAGCGTGACATACTCAGCCCACTACAGAACAACCCCTGACAGCATGTCTTATGTGCAAAGCTTGGTATGTAGCTGGAGGACAAAGCTAGAACACAGACCCATATGTGGAAAACTGTTGTCATACACTAAGCAAGTCATTGGTGTTACAGGATAGTCTTCAACATACCATTAGTCAGAGATTTGAGGTTAGAAACATAAATGGATGTAGCCATGTACTGATAGCACTCAACACACACACTGCCAGTGAAATATCTGACACAGGACCTGTGTGGTGGACAGACAAAACATAATAGGCACACCTTTGGCCATCAAGAGGATAGGCCCACAGTTGAGAGCTATGCAGACAGACTGCATTCTATGGTAAATTAGTATGTACACACAAACCCTGTAACACTAGTACTATACAAAGCATAACACAACTCTACTCACACCCTGTCTGTAGTTCTAGAACCTCCTACAAATATGTAGCTGGCCTGAGTGTGCAGGTTCTCCTGTAAGAGGTATTGCTTCCTGCTGTCTGTAACACTGATGCCCACACAGGAAGGATGTCCATCACACAGGAAAGGTAAAGGGACCATGCCTACATGATGTAGGGATTTATAGTAGGTGGTTGCCATGACAGTGGTAACTGGAAGTACTACACAGCAAGCTCCATGCAGTTAGCAAGTGAAGGACACCGATTGGTGCAGAGGCCATCACCTGATCATGTGCATGACCTATAAAGCCATGCTGCAATGTATTCAAAGCAGCTCAATCCATTTACTGAAGAGAGAAAGAGAGAGAAAAAAAAAGCCTAAGGCAAAGTGAAAGCCAAAGGAAGAACAAACTAGTCAAACATCCAGCAAACCATCCAGAACTGACATTATTCCCATAACAGGTATGTGAAGTATATATGCATGTAATTGAATGTAGTACCTGGCCCATAATAATGGGATAGATAATGTGGAATGATTTATATGTGCCATCAGGTGTTGTTGTAATGATGTTCAACTGAACAACTGCTATGGACAATAGTGTCTGTCGCTGTTGGTAGGGGGCCATAGCCGTCAACTGTGCACATCAGCACTGACTGACAAGATGTAAGCCATCATAGTGTGTGTTGTGTAATGGGAGGTATGTATATTACAAAGCCAATAGCTGGTTGTGGAAGTAATGCCATTATGATGGACACATGGGACCCACAGCCCACCACTTGCAGGATACTCAGGTTAATCTGTAATGTAGCATGCAGGAATGCCATAGGTGTGTAATAGGGTTACCTTCAATCAGTTCTTACATATATCCCCCTAATGTCAGGACATGTCCATATGTGGCACCTGTCTGTGTTGTAGCAAGGCAGAACAGTGCAGCTATGCAGGAAGGTGTAGTGAGATTGTGGACCTAATGTCTGAATGTACCCCACATATAGGTATGCATATGTGTACATATGTCACATATATAAGATATATATATATATATATATATATATATATATATATATATATATATATATATATATATATATATATATATATATATATATCAGCATGTATGTCCACAAATATACAAATACCCATGTGTAGACATATATATATAAACACATACATACATCACATATACCTACACATATATAGATATATACCTATATGCACATGTCTTATATATAATATATACAAACACAAGCACAAACATATATGTATGTAAAGACATGTCCCATACATTACTACTACAGTGATGCATGCAATGTGTGAGGCACCAGCACACATAGCAATACACACAGATATCTACAGCTGGCAGTGTGTGCAACATGGATGGGTATGTCACATGTTAGTCACTTGTTGGGACCACATTGCCCCCATCTGTGAAGAATGCAATGGGAATATGGGGAAGTATGGCAGGTATAGTTGTGGAGGTGGTCAGGGTTGGTAGATATAGAGGACAGTCTACAGGGGTGGTATGTGACACATGTGGTGGGTAAACACCCTGGATGGTGTGTGTGGTCTGTGATGTGGATGCCCCATGGACCCCAATATTGGCATAATGGGAACAAGCCTCCCACCCACCGCTACTCACAACAGCAGTCCATGTCCTGAAGGTGCCTGGCCTGGATACTGAGCAGGAGGAGCATGTCGGCCATGTGAATGTGTACTGGGTGCCTCAGAGTGATGTAACACATCCCACATGTGTCTGTGGAGCCCGGTATGGAACAAACCCTAGACCTGACCTCAGGGGACAGGAACATGTCTGTGTGTGCCCCCAGGGGGGGACAACATCCCCTGGGTTGGTTCCACCTGATGGTATTGCTGAACCAGTACATGAGGAGGCCCCAGGTTGGGACACACATGTGATGCGGCCAGGTATCATGGGCAGATGGGTTTGTAGAGGTGGTTCTGCTGGCCAATAGTACATATACATGTTATTGTGTCACTGTTATAGAACATATGTTGGTATTAATAGTCTACATAATCCCAGAACATGTCCAACAGCATGCATAGATATCCCCAATAACACAGAATGTCAGATGTGCAGCAATCCCAAAGCAGCCATACCACAGGCATATATGGAACCATAGTGGCCCTGACAATGGCATGCAGGTGAATAGTCTGTAAGAGGCCAGCAATGATAGTGTCCACACAGGGAACATGGCTACAATCACATAGCAGGAAGTGTGGTACAATACAATATCTGTCCCACTGGTAGGTAAGCTGTAGCCATACCTAATGAGTTGTGTGCGCAGTTTGTTGAAGCTGATATGGTGGGGGGGTGATGGAGATGTGTATTACGAACTGTGGTAACCTTGCTGTATGTGGTGCTCAGACCTGTTTCCATCTTTATGTCTTTAGGCCAAGATGTTACATGCACGCTTACCCACCTATTCAACTGCAGAGAATGATGTGCTTATATCACACCTGATCCAGCACTACCCAGTACTGCCCATGAGCAGCAGGAGCGGACCACCCTGTGGAATGACATAGTCCACAAGGTCAATGATGTCGGACTGCACAACCACAGTTATGAGCAGGTCCGGCATCATTGCACTGACCTGCTTCACAATGCCCATTGGCGTGCTGCTGCAGTCCAGGGGATCACCTCACCACAGGGGGGCCATGCCATCCATCCCCCCTGACATGTGTGGAGGAGCTCCTGGCTAGCCTCGTGGCACCTGCCCTTCCGGCCAGACACCAAAAACTGGACACCTTTGTGGAGGTGGGTGGCACCCACACACCAGCTGAGGAGCATGCAGGTAAGGACACATTCACTTCAGTAGACCACTGTTGTGTATACATCCGCATCGGTACAGTTAGCTCATGCATATCTCACATGTCATAGATATATTGTGTTGCTGCATTGTAGTGATGAACAGATGTCCAGATGTGGTAGTATTGTGGAAATGTACAGTTGATGTATTGTAATACTGCACCCACCCTGTAGCACTGCCACAGGTGTAGCCACTGACATTGCATCTCTCACCCTCTTATGTAGGTCTCTCCAGGATACCACCAAGGCAGTAGCCTGTAGCTGGTGAGTATGGTTTATGTAGATGCTTGCCAACACGCCGGGCTTGTAATGGCAATGGTATATTCAATGCACACATCTAACACACCTACCCTGAATGCAGGCTGTACATGTGCAAGTATTGTTACTGTGAAATGCACGGTATCACAGGGGTGACCATGATGGGGATTTGAAAGGATATGTCAGACACCTGCATGATAACTAATATCCTGTCATTGTGTCCACAGGGAGTAACATAATGGTGGGAGACATGGCCTACAGTAGGGACATGTTCAGAACAACACCCATATACAGTGCAACACCAGTGTATATACCTGTACAACAATGGCAACTGCTGCAGAGATACTCTATGGTATAAGGCATTACAGTAGTACACATTATCAGGTGGGTCTAGGCTGTAACATGTGGTGTTCAGTGTATGGGACACTGCAAAGTGACACACATGTGTAGGGCTTACTTGTCATGCATCTGCATAAAGGCTGAAGAAGGGGGGTGTCAGCATGACACACTAGTGCACTGCAGCTGGAATCCTAAGGATGTTAGTAATGGCTCATCTGCACATAGTCAGGTTCAGGACCTGTGGCAGCTGTAACCCTACCACCACAGCAATAGTGATGGCAGTGTGTGAACACCATGGGATGTGCACATGAGTAGACCTTGCAATCATGCAGAATAGGGGGACATGTATAGGGCAGACTGAACATACACTGGCAAATGCAGATGGCCCATGCTGGTATACCCCTGCCAGGAGTAGTGACTGCTGTAGTACACACAACAAGAGGTACGATAAACTGTCATGGTAAGGGTGTGCACACATATTCCCACACAATGTGTATGCATTGTGGTCAGCAGCTGCACACCTAACACAATCTGTAGACACTGCATGTAAAAGTACAGGACATATGTCACACATCGGGCTCTTGTACTGCTAAGATATGTGGTGATGTGGTCCCATGGTAGATCAAGGATGGGTGCATCAAATCAATAAAGGTGTATATACCCCCCCATAGCCACGGTATGCTCTGATGGTTGTCAGTGTAAAAGTATTGGATTGATCATACATGGTCCGCTGATGTTGAGAGCTGTAAATCAGGCATCAGGCATTCACCAATGACAACTTTCCAAGTATCATCCCAGGTATGTGTTGCTGAAAAACATAGGGGCTGTAAGCATTAAAGCTGACATAACTGACACAGTACTACACATTCCGTAATGGGTTATACACCTGTGAGGTGTGGTGCACAGTACATGGCAGGGTGCAGAACAGGTGCACAGCAATACTGTGTACATGGGTGCTGTGGTATCCAGGGGAAGGGGCATCACCTAGTGAGCACATGCATCACACACATGTATACTAGTGCTAGCATGGATTGACTATAGCTGAACTGCATGCTGTTCTGTACCATATGTTCTGCATGTTGACAAATGGGTAATAGGAGGACTGTGTGTACTATCATTGTGCAACCTCACCTGTGTGTGTGTGTGTGTGTGTGTGTGTGTGTGTGTGTGTGTGTGTGTGTGTTTGTGCATCCTGGTGGTTAGTTAGTTTGTCTGCAGGGTCACTTTGGTGAAGTGGAGGGAGGTAGATGCATGTAGGATATGTGTGTGCATGTGTGTTTGTGTGGGTGGCCATGTATGCACATGTGAGATTGTGGGGTGTTCATATAGCTGTACCTCCCTTTGGGCCCATGCAGTACATGGACATGGATTGCCACATTACACACCAGGAATACCTGTCATGTGTAATCACAGGACAGCTGATAATATAATATGATCAGTAGCATGGAACAGGCATCGACAGGTAAGGTGGGCACCAGGTACTCCCTTAATATCACATTCAGCAGGGAGGTCACCTACAACCCACATATGCAGCACTAAAGATGCATTGGGGAAGTACTAGTCAACACTAGAAACTGAATCCATATATTACAGTTGTCACATGATAGGCTGCATGAGCAGCGTATCTGGCACATACTAAGCATTATATGCACATGCCACACCAGTGCATGATATTATGCATAGAACATAGTAGCCCACACATATAGAGGCCATGCTCATGATGTCTGAACATACAGAGGGTGCATACTGAATGACAGCAGTGAGGCCATGTAAAACCACTACACACAGGTTAGGCAGTTAATGTAGTAACAGGTCTTGTGGTATGTCTGCTTGTGTAGGCATTTAGAGGACTGATATGTTAAGGAGTGGTATCAATGTGTGTATGTAACAAGTGTGATGCAGGATGGGGTACCACATGGACATATACGTGGGACTGTCTGTACAGCCATGGACAGGGAGGTATTATGGACATGTGTGTGTGTGTGTGTGTGTGTGTGTGTGTGTGTGTGTGTGTGTGTGTGTGTGTGTGTTTGTGTGTGTGTGTACTGTTAGGCAATGCTGTACAGGTTTTAAAGTATGTTTACTGTTTTCCCCCACAGGTGGCAAGGTGGGTCAGGGTCACTCCTGCATACAGTCTGATGTTGGTGTCCATACAGACACCGAAGATGATGATAGTACTGCTGAGGCACAGGTGGGGTTGTCAGGGGCCAACACTGTGCCAGCATTTGACATCCCCCTTTTAGCCACCCCAACCCTGCACACAGTTTCAGTGCCTACACATACCCCATCACCAGTGGCCATAGAAGAACGACAGCTGGCGTTTGGTGGCAGTGTACAGGAAAGTGTGGTAACCATGCCTACTGTGTCCAGTTGCAGCAGGCATAGCCAGATGTCTGGCAGGGCACAACATAGTCAGATGTCCCAAGGTGCTCATGTTAGGGCCGCTGGACATCATACGCCTGGTAAAGGTGACATAGCTGGTACTAGCAGGTGCATGTTTCAGGCTGTCATGGTAGCACAGGCATGTATGTAACATTACACCAGACAGTGCCTGAGGCTACAGAGGGCTTCTCTTGCATCTGTAAGCGACAAACTCCATGAACTATTGGGTGCCATCCGTGCTTATACCTAGATCATGGATAGATGACATGGTGAGATGATGGTCCTCATCGGCCATGGTGTGTCTGTGCTTCAACATGTGGTGGGGATGCGACAACGCCCATGTGAAAGTGGGCCAGCAACACTGACAGCTGGCAGTCAATGTGGACTTGCTAGGACATCAAGGGGCTCCTGTAGTGGCAGTAGCAACCACAGCAGTGTGGGGGGTGTGCTGTCCACACTACACCACAGCAGGCCACGTGAACATGGTCCTGCCTAGTCCCAGGAGGGATCTGGTACCAGTGGACAATTGTCATCAGGTGAGGTAGCACATCTAGGCCTGTACCTGGACGTGCCCGAGGAACCCTTGGCAGGCACAGTCCACATGTCTGTGGCCAGAGGCAGTGAACTGCACACCCTTCCAGGTATGGTCTGCAGCTGACCATAAACACCTGTGTAGGGCAGCCACATGTCAGAACTGTGTGCATGCATACCCACACACTATGCAAACACACCTATAGCAACCCCATACCTACACACACCACATAACCTCGCCCAGCTCACCACGGTACACCCCCCACCCACACACATGGTGTCAAATGTATGGGCCACCCTTGGCCTCTGGCAAACCAACATCACACCCTGTGCATATGATGATACCTGTGCCACATCCCTGTCATCCATACCATCAATGCAGGGACAGGCTGATATGGTTCTGATGCACATAGTGACTGTACAACAGTGTACCACAGTACTGCAGTGTAACATGTTGTAGGGAGTAAAAGTGCAATGCATATATGGCAGGTAGTGTAGCCATCTAGCAATGATGCCCTATAGCTGTTAGTAACACTGGTTGGTTGTGGTCTCTATAATGTTATCCATTTGTGTTGTAGGTGTACATGCATCAGCACAAGGATGCCCTGTGCATATGATGATACCTGTGCCACATCCCTGTCATCCATACCATCAATGCAGGACAGGCTGATATGGTTCTGATGCATACGGTGACTGTACTACAGTGTTTCACAGTACTTCAGTGTGACATGATGCAGGGAGTAGAGTATAATGCATATATGGCAGGTAGTGTAGTCATCCAGCAATGATGCATTATAGCTGTTAGTTACACTGTTGATTGCAGTCCCTATAATGTTATCCATTTGTGTTGTAGGTGTACATGTGTCAGCACGAGGATGGTCTGCAGTCATATTCCGCAACTGTGTATGTCACTGTGGTGACACCATGGCTGTGACATATCTGGGGTACAGTTGAACACATGTCATAGGTTACTAAACCAGTTATTGCCTGTGCTACATGGACAGGTGGCCCACTGAGGCATGTATACCCTGCAACCTGATGTAGACCCATCCGCATATACTCACACTGTGCTGTGTATGCCCTGCAACCTGATGTAGACCCATCCACATACATGCACGCTGTTACTTGGCAACACTGGGACTAGACCACTACCTAGCTATGTAGTGATACTGAAGTGTGTGGCTTACATTGCACACACCACACAGCGTTTAGGGTGAAGTGGGTCCCAGGTTACATGTTACATGCAGAGCATCCCCAGACATATACTGTATGTTAATGGGGGATGTAATGGGTGTATTTGGACAATACGTAGTGTGACATACCATTATATACATATTTACAGACACATAACAGGCAGACAGACATCCAAGATACCAGGGCCTATTACTGCTATCTAACTTGACCGTGTGTCCAATGTGTTACAAGTAGGCTGCACACATCACATGCATAACTGGCTTGGATTGTGATAACAGTTACCTGTATGGTTGATGGTGACAGTGGTAACCATAACATGGTACATGGGACATATACCGGGTGTACCTTGGTGTAATGACAGTGTACACATCCCCCACATCCCCAGTGGATATTGTACTCCCTGAAACTCATGATGGCACTCTGCCATACCCACCATCACACATGGGCTGTGACTGCAATACAACCCATAGTATACCCCAACATAGCTGTCAATACACATATTGAGTAGTATTGAACAATTGCCTTTACTTCTTAAATTGTGTAGTCCTTGTTATTAATATGACTGTTGCATTACATATGTTGTTTTATCATAATGAGCACATAGCAGATACATATGGTAAGATAAATCTGGGAGGGTATACACAACCGTGAGATTCACTCATGACAGGAATATGGTTGCATACATATAATAAGTCTCTATATGTCTACATGTACATACACATGTATACTCATACATATGTCTGTATACACATCTGTATAGTGCTACATATATATGGCCACGTGTACATCTCTTCGTAAGTACATATATATATATATATATATATATATATATATATATACATATTTGTATATATACATATATGTATCCATAGATATACGTATATGTATATATAGGTATATATCTATATAGCTTTATATGTATGCACATCCTATGTTGGTATATATGTAGATATCTATAACTATATGTGCATACATATCTATTCTGATATACCTACTACTGTCAATATATATGTAGATACCCATACGTATATGTGCATATGTATCTCTATCTGTATATGTGTAGACATATATTGCTCTGTATATGTATATATCTGGGTGTTTATATGTAAATATATATATATATATATATATATGTATATGTACATATACATATCTATCTATATATGTCGATCTGTATATGTGTATATATCTATATAGATATCTGGATAATTATATATACATATATTTTCACCATATGTCCTGAACACGGAGTGTAGTCCTACATCAGCCCCTATAGTCCCAACTCCATAGTGCAAGGTGATGTCAGGTGTGTATAGCAGGTATAGTTGTAGACTATTGCTACTGTAATAGGGATTGTCTTCACAGACATGGTTTGTGTGGGAGGTCACATCTGCTTTTAACATGTGCGCCATTGGCTACTGACAGGCATCCTAAGGACATCATAGTACAGTACCGCTGCTAGCATGTAATGCTCCTGTGGCTATAGCAGAGATATTGGCTAACATATGTGAACATTCTGACACACTCTGGACAGTTTAGAGGTGTACACAGAATCCCTTAGTGCAAGACATGTGGACCAAGCCTGACAATGTGGATGTTAACATCCATGTAGATGGGTATAACACGTAATGACTGGTATACATTTGTCCCCATAGGTTATTCATTCACACACCCCTGTCTGTCCTGACACATAATAACCACTGGTAGAGAGGTGTCATGGCCACATACTACCCACTCGATATTGACATACATCTGTACATCATCCCACTGTCTTTGTATGACATACATGGCTATTAAGGGAGGCCCAGCAGCAGTACATCTGGCAAGTATCTTGACATGGCATCTCACTGGGTAAGTACACTAAGCTGCTAGGCATGTAACAAAGCACTGTGCAGGCTACAGGCAGACTGGCTCAACACTGGCCTACATTTCCTATGGGGGAATACACATGTACCTGCATATATAGCAGGCTGTACAGGCATGTCACAGCACAGAGTACAATACTTCAGTGTGAAAGTGTATAACCACAGCCAATGTGAACACAGCCACGTATAGTAAGCTAGCATTATATTACAGTATATGGACTGTTTGTTCAACACCATCCTCGTATGTATCACTCACACACTAACCCTACATATACTGCGCCGCTACACAGTGTAGTCTGATGCCTGTCTGCAGTAAGGGAAATGTGTGTGTATGGCCCTACAAACATGTAAGCCGATAGGGTAACATACAGTGGAGCAGCATGTAACATCAGATAGAATGGGACCAAGAACAATGACATCTACAACAGTCTGTACACAGGCCAAAGTACATATTATCAATACACACACTGCCGACATTCACCTTATGTACACAGACTTCAATACTGAACACACAACCACAGAATGTCCAGGTGATGTCATGAAATATAACCCTTACTATACATAACATGTGCATCAGTCTGATATCTCACTTGCTTATCAGATATGATCATCCTTCAACATAACTGCTAACAATGGCACTATCATCTCTCCAGAAGCCCAAACTAAACTACTGGGTGTCATAGTTGATAACCTGGTTTGATGCACATATTAATCAAACTATCAAAACCATTAATAAAAAACTAGGCTCTCTTCACTTGCTAGAACTGCAATTGCCTGTTCCATCTGCTATCAACTCTTCTCTATGCCTCACCTCTATTCTCCAACTTAAACAAAACAGATCTTAATAAACTATCATCCTGTTATAACCACATTGCTAGATTTGCTACTGGCACAGCCTACTGGACACATCACTGTCACAACCTAAATCACCTAGGATGGCTTGAACTGCCAAGCCTACTGCAGTTCAACCAGCTAATAGTGGCAGATAAAGTCCTTTACCAACCAGAAAATACACCTGCACTAAAAAAATTTATCAGCCCCTACACCAGCACCCAGCCACTGTAAAAATCCAATGGACTCCTAGTTCAAACATACAAATCCAACTACTCAGGTGGGGACACTCTGTTTGCCAACTCTGTTGGAAAAAATATGGAACAGACTCCCAGCTGACTTGACCCTGGAAACCTCACTAACTCAATTCAAAAACTAACTCAAGAAATACTTCAAAACTCATTGGTTATGTCCTTGCACTAACCCTGACTAGTGACCTTTCTATTTCTTAGGTGCCTTACCTTCAACTACTTCTAATGTTTTTCTACCACTCCATTTCATGAAGGGTCAATTGTATAACTGCTGCTCAATGTGTCTTAAACCTGAATGTAATGTTATGTATATTTAACTTTGAAAATAATTTCATGTTTTGTAAAGTGTTTTATAATAAGTTAGTATTATATGCGCTAAATGCTGGTATTGCTTATGACTGTAATCTGCTTGAAACTAGCATTTACTAAATGTTCAATGTGAATTATTATCTTGGAGCTTTTCTCACCGGGCCTCCACTGAAAATGGATGTGTATCCAGTCAGACTATCCTGCTCAACAAATGTAAAATAAAATAAATAAATAAAATGATGTCACTAATTATGGTGTACAGCACATATGCACCTCTTACTGCATGACATATGTACAAAGGTTGACAGATATGTGGCTGGAGGCACATACACAGGGCCAATATTGACATGTTGCTGTGATAACCTCATACATTTACTGTTGTAACAGGGTTTGTTGCAACATATGTCCTATGAGGGATATGAAGTCAATAACTCTCATGGCTGTCACCATCTACATACTGCAATCCTCATACTACCTTCTGAAGTCCACAGATAGGTGTTCTGTGGGTAACACATGAAACAAAAGGCACCACACACTGCTCAGTCTGCATATGACCCTACAGATGGGGTTCCCTCATACACATAGCACTGACATGGCAGTTATTAAAACATGTAGGACAGCCATACCCACACACTTCCTGTTAAACCAACATTACTCCAAATGCAGTATAGCAGCACTCAGTCTGTAGTCAGGTCAGGCACATCCCTCTCCTGTGTGTTGCTCTGTTTCCACAGTGTATGTTGTTAGAGGTAAATCCCCAATTCATCTGATATGCTATTTGCCAAACAACAGAACAAGTTCCTGCTCACAGTGACTGAAAAGGCCCAAAACCAACATGATGTTCCTAGATATTGGAGTGTGTTTCCATGCAATTGGCAATGGGAATGTTACCACAGCTGTTCCACATGCAATCAGCTAGAGGAGGGCTGCAATTTGTGCAGAGGCCATCAGCTGATCATGAGCATCACTTAAAATACACATGCTGCTGCCTAAGCAAAGCAGGTGTAGGTCTCCATATCCACCAGTGAGAGAGGCAGACAGAGGCAAAGAAAAGTCAGGGAGGGGTGGGAGAGTAAAACTTAAGCATGTTTGTGTCACACACCTACCAGCACAGGGTATCAAACCCCTGATGACTAAGTAGTGCTATCACATTTATATGCAGTTATTGGTTGCACCACATAGGATACATGTTGAGGAGTCCTCAAAACGTATATGTGATCCTGAGTGGAATCTGCAACAGGGATATGATAGCTATATGGTAGGTGTAGTACAAGTGCCTGTCCGCATGAACAGGTGCCAGTATCAACACAGCCACACTCTCAAAGGGACACACACACATTGACACACTTGGCAGGGCCAGGAATACAACTCATCACTAGTGAGATTGCCACAACCCATTACTGTGCAGGTATCATATGCACCACAGGGGCCAGAGGTTATATGGGCAAAGGGTATGTGGAGGTGTCTGACATTGGACAGCATGCTTCAGTATGCTAATGGGGATTGTAGTCAGCATCATACAACACACACACACACACACACACACACACACACACACACACACAATGCCCGCACTGGCATGCATGGGTGCATTGCTTCACAGGTGTGTAGTGGTCGACTGTGCCAGACAGCTATACAAGGCTAGGTGATGGGTATACCTTGGCATCATCCCACATGACAATGGTCTGCATTGTGGCTCAGAGGTGTAGTTTCTAGATTTGCCAACACAGGTGGGTATTTTATTCACCGTCCAGTCACCTGGGTGGCTATTGCATGTGGCCAATGGTGTGCATTGCTGCCATGTATGTGTTCCTTAGTCCATGACATGGACGGTGTCTGGGATGCACATACCTCCCACCTGCATGTGCAGTGACATGTGGAACTGCACCTGGGGTGTCTGTCTCATGTTGTATACACAGATTGTTGTCATCACATGTGCCAGTCCTGGCCTCATGTGGTGGGGAACTGTTTATGGACAGCAGGCTTACCCTGCATCTACATTGATAGCATGATACTGGCATTCCCTGGTGTCAGTAGCATCTGTCCATACAGGGCATGTTTTTCAGGCATGGTATGCCTTTGTGGGTGACATTTGATGGCACCACAGGTGTTGCAGGTGTCCAGTGGGGAACATGGGGAAGGTGCACTGTCGGCATGTACATGCCTACTGGACAGTTGGACAGGGTGCCATGCCCTCTGTAGCCCACTGCAATCACACCATGGTTACTATCAGTGGGCAATATACAGGGTACTACCAACATAGCGGCTGTTGCCTAGGCAAGTGTGTGTGTATGAGACATGGGTTGAATGTGTTCTCTGGGTAATACTAGGGTTGCTAACTTTGTTTGTCTGGCCTTGATGTCACATGTAGGGGTATGGATTTGCACCCCAGCCTCTCGGCTATTTCACATTTGTTATCCCTGTATGGTGGACATTGTGATATATACTAGGGCCACCATATAAGAAATTGCAAAACCCACTCCACATTGAGTCCAGTTGTTACACACACACAACCACCTCCACACAGGATACAAACTGCAAACAGACATACACACACACACACACACACACACACACACACACACACACACACACACACACACACACACACACACACACACACACACACACACACACACCTGTCATGTCTGGGATTAGAACGCCTACCTAACTAGTTTATTACACTACAGCACTATGCAGTTATAGGATGCACCATGGAGATTACTGGAATACTCCTTCTCCAAAGGTGTATTCCACAATGAATAATATTAGCAGGATTGCCAAAGTAGGGCATTTGAATTGTAGTGAGTGTGGCTAGGCTAAAATGCATTGATCCCTTCACAGACATAGAAACGCACACAAAACAGCCACAACTGCCATGTGTGGGAATAGAACCCCTACCAGAGTTCTATATCACACTACTGCACTACGCAGTTATAGGACACACCACAGGAATTATTGGAGTACTCCTTCCCCAAAGGTGTATTTCACAATGAATGACATCAGCAGGATTGCCAAAGCAGGGCATTCGAATTGTAGTGAGTGTGGCTAGGCTAAAATGCATCACTCCCTACATAGACATAGAAATACACACAAAACATCCACAACTGCTATGTGTGGGAATAGAACCCCTAAAGCATGAAGCTGTTATAGGACGTACCATGGGAATTACTGGAGTACTCTTTCTCCAAAGGTGTATTTCACAGTGAATGTCAGGATTGCCAATGTAGGGCGTTTGAATCATAGTGTGTGTAACTAGCATAAAATGCATTGCTCCCTACACAAACAGAGACACACACACACACACAGACACACTCACACAGACAGACACACACACACACACACACACACAGTTTCCATATTTGGATTTAGAACTCTCATCTAACTAGTTTATCACACTACAGCAGTATGTAGTTATAGGATGCGCCATGGAGATTACGGGACTACAGCTTTCCAAAAGGTGTATTTCACAGTGTATGACATCAGCAGCCTTGCCAAAGTAGGGCATTTGAATTGTAGTGAGTGTGACTAGCCTAAAAAGAATTGCTCTCTACACAGACAGACAGACACACACACACACACACACACACACACACACACACACACACACACACACACACACACAGATGCCATATTTGGATTTAGAACACTTACCTAACTAGTTTATTACACTACAGCAGTACGCAGTTATAGGAAGCGCCACAGGGATTACTGGCCTATTTATTTATTTTTTTATTTGCAGTTTGATTACCGGGGAAGTCCACTGGGCCGAATTGACCCATTTTCAGTGGAGGCCTGGGGTGAAAAGCTCCAAGATGCATTATACAATTCAGATACAACTGATAGTTAATATTAAAGATAATATTATGTAGAATAGTTGTTCATATATGCATTCAATATCATGCATTAACAAATTTATTAAGCTTGAAGGTAGGGATCATACAGTTTCATTTGAGGAAAACAGATATGTGTTAGGTGTGGAAACAGTTTACATACAAACCTTTTAAGAAAATGTAAATATGCTTTACATACACACATCAACAGTAGAATGCTATTTACAATATTTACAAGGTTGGTCTGTGTGAGGGTAGTTGTAGGAGTTGTTGAGAGATTAGAGAGAGGCTATAGAAATTGTTGAGAGCTTAGATAGACTCATAGGAAGATAACTATGAGAGTTGTAGAGCTTGGGAACCAGAGCGAGAGACCCTTGGATTAGGTTGGGTGAAGGCAGGTACATTTCCATTTAGTGGACAGGTGTTTGAATAGTTGGGTTTGGAAGGTTTCTGAGTTTGGTATGGTTCTTAGTGTGGAGGGAAGGGAATTCCATTTTTTGCCTAGTGAGAAAGATAGGAGAAGTTGGCCAGCAGGACGTTTAGGTTTATGGATAGTAATTAAGTTCTGATTTTCAGATCTGAGATTTCTGTTGGGTGTATAAGGGGGAAGAATGTTAGATAGAGTGGGACATTTTGTTGGCTGAAATATGAGTCTATGTGCAGTAGTGAGTTGGAGATAGTCTAGGCAGTTTGAGTGTTCAAGCCAATTCAGGGATTGTAGGATTAGGCAGTGATGGGTGGTATTTTTAGATTTAGAGGCAAAGTTAGAGATTTTGTTGCAGCAGTTTTCTAGTTTAGAGGTGATAGAGGAGGACAGGTTGGTTAGGAGAGGGGTTCCATATAATAAGGAAGGAAGAAGATAAGTTGAGGCCAGAGTTTGCCTTGTAGAGTTGGAGAGAAAGCGATTATTCCTATACAGCATACCTAGCTTTTGGTGGGTTTTCTTAATATTTTGTTGAATATGAATATAAAACTTGAGGTGTTCATCTACAGTAATGCCAAGTAGTTTGGCAGAGGGGACTACTTCTATAGGTGAGTTGGTTTGACTATAGACTTTGAAGTTGTTTTTATCATAGAAGACGGTCTTTGTGGGAGGGAATAGTACAATCTTTGATTTATTTGCATTGAGATACAGGTGGTTTTGGCGCATCCAATTTTCAGTTGTTGAGAAGGCAGTTTGGGTTTTAATCAGAAATTCAGAGAGGTGTGAGGCAGAGCAGACTAAGGTTGAATCATCTGCATATTGAATGATTTTGGCATCAGGATTACAGTGTGAAAGTTATTGATGAAGATGTTAAAAAGCATTGGTCCAAGGATGGATCCCTGTGGTATGCCAGTTGGGGTAGGTAGGAAGGAAGAGATGGAGTTCTTCCATTTGACTGCCTGTGATCTGTCTGATAGATAGCTGGAGAACCAGGATAAAGCATTATGTGAGAGATTAAGGTTTGAGAGATGACAGAGAAGATGCTTGTGGGAAACAGTATCAAAGGCTTTAGACCGATCAAGTAAAACAGTAGAAACTAAGTGGCCTGAATCTCGGGCTTGATTGACAGTTTTTAGGATAGAGAGTAGAGTGATTATTGTGCTATGGACTGGATGGAAGCCATGCCGGATAGGAGTGAGACGATTGTTTTGGGTCAGGAAAGGCATAGGTTGGAGGTGGATGCATTTTTCTAGAATTTTGGAGATTGGTGAGAGCAAAGCAATGAGGCAAAAGTTTGAGATGCTGGTATTTTTGCCTCCTTTATGAAGAGGAAGAATATAAGCTGAGCACCAGAGTTTGGGGATGTATGATTCTTTTATGGATTGGTTGATGATGCTGATTGGGAGAGCAATGCCATCCGCAGCATATTTTAAGAAGGAAGAGGGAATATTGTTGGGAGCGTTAGAGCAAGGTTTAAGTTTGGACAAAAGGTTTTTATAAAGTTAGTGGAGATGGGTTTGAGTTCAAACAGATGAGGTGAGTTAGAAGGGGGAGAGTGTAGAGCAGTTGGGTTATTATTGGGAAATGTCTTAGTGAGGGTATTAATAGTGTCTATGAAAAATGAATTAAATTCAGAGCCTAGTTCGAGGTCAGATTTACTTGGGCCAGGACAGGGATTATTCTTGAAGCCTGGACTGAGGAGTGAGTTTACTGAGTTCCAGAATTTTTCGGGTTTTTTATTGTTATTGGACTGAAGTTTGATATAGTAGGATTTTTTGTCTTTGGTGTTTAGTCGTTTTGCACAGTTGCAGAGCTGTTTATATTGGAGCAAGGTATTGGCCAGTATATTTTTTTTGGTAAAGCTTCCATACTTTGTCACTGTGGTGCATCATCTGTTTTGTCTCTTTGGATAGCCAAGGAGCAGTTTTAGTTTTTATCCTTTTGTTTCTTGGTAGGGCTAGTGAGTTTAAAGTATCAAGGAAGACAGAGCTGAAGTATTTTATAGCCTTGTCAAGAGGAAGGATGTTTAGAATTTTCAAGTTCATTTGTTTGAAAGTATTTGAGAAAGTAGTTGGGTTAAAGCTACTGAGGTTACGAGTTTGAATGTATTGATGTTGGTTTGGGGAGGAACTAGTTGAGCAATGCATGAAGGCTGGGAGGTGGTCGCTAAAGGTATCAGGAATTGTGCCAGAATTGGTTATTTTATTTGGATCTGAGACTAGGATCCAATCTATAGTTGATCAGGGAGGGTTTATTTTGTTAGGTCGAGTGATGGAAAGGATTATTTGAGTGAAGTTATAGAGGTTAATGGATAGGGAGGGAGAGGGGCAATTGATTTTATTCCAGTCAATATTCACATCACCAAGGATATAAGTTTCATAGTTAATTTTAGTAGAGGCCCATAGGAGAATATTTTTGAGTGTAGAGATATTGTTACCAGGTGAGATATATAGGGCAATGATGCAGATATTTTTATGTTTATTTAGTTTTAGAATTCCAGCAGTTAGTTCAGTGTTCTGGAATTGAGGAATTGGAATTTGGAGGGGAATTAAGGTAAGAAGATTGGAGTAGACTAGGACAGTGCCTCCACCTTTTTATTTAGTCGGTCTTTTCTGAGACAATGAAATCCTGGGGGCAGAATCTCAGAGTTGTAGATAAAGGGCTTGAGCAAGGTTTCAGAGATGGCTAAGATATCTGGTTGGTTATGACTTAACCAAGCTTGTAATTGGTGTACTTTGTTGTTTAGACTTTGTGCATTAATTGTAAAACTCTTTAGGGTGTTGAGATAGGAGGAAGTGGGTAAGGGATGAGTATTGTTAATAAAGGATGTAGGACCAGGATAAGGATGGATATCACCAGCTTGGACTAGGTTGTTGAAGGAGATATCCATTAGCCATATTGGTCTGCCAGGCATGAATTTTGGTAGATTGTAGACTGGAGCAGGTGACAGTGTCTTGACTTTAGAGGAGAAGAGTTTAGGGTGGAATATGTGCAGAGGGTTGGACTGAATGAGAGAAGAGGAGATAGAGTGGAAATGGGAGTAAGAGTGAGGGACAAGGTGGGTTTGTATGGTAGTTGTCTTTCTAGGTGGTATTGGACAAGCATAGGTGGAATATGAGGTAGCATAGTATAAGGGAAGTAGGAACAGAAAGAGGAGGCTGGGAGACTGGAAGGTGTGATAACTTGAGAAGAGCATGTTGGAGCAAAGAGAGAGAGTGGTATGAGTAGTTAGGAAAATATAGAAGGCTATGAAGAAGAAAGGGTTTAAAAAGTGATGGAGGTATTCTAGAGATTTAAGGAAAGAGGAGGGGACTATAATTATTGGGTGGAGTACAGATTACAGAGTTTAAGAAGGATGGCTATAGGTGGGAGGAGTAATGAGGGGGGAGCTGGTATTGGGTAATTAGGCTGAGAGGGTGGGGTAAGATAGGAATAAAGCTAGGAGTATTGGGGTGGGTGGGAATTGGGGGCAGGGTAGGGGAGGGGAGTGGAGTGAGCCCGTAGGGCAAACAGAGCGGGAAAGAACACTAGAGGTGAGTATGGTAGAAACAGCATCAGCAAAGAGCAGTTTAAAGGCTGTAGTTGGAAGGTATGAGCTAAATATTTCCAGCCAGAAAATGAAGGCTGCCTTTATAGAGGGGGGTTTAGCAGGGGGAAGAAGATATTTACAGTCTAAGGATATTAACTCATAACCAACTGTTTGTGAAAAAATAAAACTTGCTGGGATTATAAAGAATATATAGGATTTATATTGGTAGATGCTGCCACTTAATGGTAGAAGGAGATAGCAAATAGCAGGGATGGTTGGACCAGTCTTTGGTTTAAGTATATTCTAGGGTATTAATAACAGGAGGGGGAGAGGGCAAAATGTCTGCGGTAGGCTGCTAGAACACACACACGGGAGGGCAGACTAACTCTATAGATAGTACATCAAGCCTACATTTAATTAGTGTTAAGCAACATACATTTACACACTCTTGTTGGGGGGGGGTCTTCTCAGTAGTATTTTTCTAAGTACCATGCAAGCTGGTCAATTCAGGGTATCTTCAGGTAATAGCCGGAGGTATTCCTTTTGCGTTTAAAGCAGGGAGGGAGCACCTGGGATGGATTACTGTAGAGGAGAGGGAGACAACACTGAATTAGTTAATATTGCAGATGTAGAGGATAAAGGTAGAAGGTAAGGGATGTTTAGAGAAAAAGGGAGGGTGTAACAAAGCACAGTAGTAGAGAGAGGCTATGATTAGATGAGGCTGGAGCAATAATGTAGAGGAAGATTAGGTTTAGGGGATTAACAATGGAAAGCAGCAGACATTATGCTTGAACAATACAAGTTAGGCAATATAGGCTCCATTAAATAGAACAAAACCTTCATTCAGCAGTTCAGCATGCTATCAGTGACCCTAGTCCATTTGAGAGGACAGGGTTATACAGCAGTAGAGCCAAATATAAGCAGCAGAAAGCAAGGGGTAAATGATAAAGTAATACTATAAAATCTCTAAACAGTGCAATATATGGTGCTCAAGAGACACAGTAAACTACGATATCTTCATGCTGTGCAATAACTTGTGCTGAACAGTTTTCAAAGCAGTTTTCAGAACAATATAAAAGCCATGTGGTGTCCTTATAGAGACAAATGGAAAAGAAAAATAGCTGCTAAGCCAGTAATTAAGCTAAAGGCTCTAGTAGGACCACTGATCCACCTTAAAAGAGAAATAAAGGCCTTCAACGATATATGTTCATTGGCATCCTTTTAACAGGACATCTGGTGAGCAGACTAGGCCTGCAAAGTGCAACAGTCGAGTCCTGTATACTCAGACTAGAGTAATGGAGCTGGAGACAACATAAAAAGAGACCCACTCATCCCAAAAAGCAGCTTACAGCTTAACCTAAGCAAAGGGCAAATGACACAGTACAAAGCAAGCAGTCAAACAGTACAGTATATAGGGCAAAATGGTCCCCAAAACCACATAGAAGCTGTGCGGAGCCCTTATAGTTACAAATGGAAAGAAAAATGGCTGCTAAACCTGATTTTAAGTGGAAGGATTGAAGGGGATTGTTATTCCACCTTAAAGGCTATCCGGCATTCAGTGATGTACTTTGGCCGGTGTCCTTTTAATAGGACATCATTACACCAGGTTTCTGGTCGTGACAAGCCAGCAGTATTCAATCAAGCCCCTCGTACCCATACTAAATGAATGCAGCATTAGTCAGTGTAGAAAAGAGCCCCACTTGTCCCAAAAGCAGCTTGCAGAGGTCAAAAACACATGTAGGTCACAGATAAATGAAGCCATCAGCACGAGGCCAACAATAACCTTACAACCCAGTTACAAACATTGTATTGGAGTGATAGCCATCAGCACAAGGCCATCTATAACCCTAAAACACAGTTACAAGTAAAAACGTGGAGTTTAGCACAATAGTTGCTTAGAGGCTTGCAAATGATAGACAGATATGCTGAAAAGACCTACCGGGAGGCAAAAATGTATACTGCAACTTATACTTTTCACAAGGGTGTATTTCAAAGTGGATGACATCAGCAGGCTTGTCATAGTAGGGCTATGGGGAGGACAGTGTGTGTGCATGGGCCATAACCCATTCATCTAGAGGTTGACACACCACATGCGGGCACACACGGGGTTATATTCCACAGGTACATGTATACAGCTAGTAGATGACTACTTCCATGTACAGACATGTTGCACAGCTAGCACTTGCACCACATAGTCCATAATGCTGACAGATACCAGTGGCTAAGTTCTGCAGTGGGTGACATCTGAACCTCATGTGGTTGTAGCCATTTGGCTGTGTGCTGGGTGGGATAGGCCTCATAATGGATGGCCCCTTGTGACTGTCACTCTCTTCCACACATCTATGTACATCTACTTTTGGCTTATTATAGTGTGTTGTCTTTGGATATATGCCTATATTCCTATCCAGTGTGTGTGTGAAAACATTGAGTGCTGCATACTGAGGAGTGTCTGCACTAACATCTGCAACTGCCAGATATATCTGGTCCACTGTTGTTTGCAGCCATGGCCTTCATTTGTTTAAGTGTGTGAGCATGCCCAGTATGACCTTTCAATATGTTGTTGACTGACATTGCCTTCATTTCTCTACTTGTGTGAGCATTCCCAGTATGCCCTTCTGTACTGAATGTGTGGATCGAATCCAGGTAGTTTGTACTGCAGTGCATGCCTTTGTGTTGTACACCTACAGGTAGCATACTGTTTCTGCAGAGTATCCGTTGATCATTTGGCAATATGGGGACAAATTGTGCAGTACTGTAGGCAACTGTGTCTGTGCTGCTTCAGCTGCATAGTACAGCTGTTAGTAGAGATATTCAAACATGTGTACTGTTATACACAGTGATGTTTTCTGTCCTCATATACTGTCAGGTAAACATTCTTGCTCACAGTGATGACTTGGGGGACAAGGGTGACTGCAGCTATGTCTGGCATTGTGGGCAGAAACCTACGTATTCATGGTAAGTTATGCCATTCTGGAGGGGGAGCTGCAGACACTTGGTGCTGGGTTTGTGTATCCACTTCAGCACCTTGGTGCAGTGCTGGCAGAGGATCCCATACTTGTGCACCCATCAACATGACAGTATGGCCTTATCTTGCTGTGGCAATGCCTCACAGCTGTACAGATTTGCACAGGTTAGCCAAAGGCAGGGGCCATGGGTCAGATATTTACCCTATTGTGATGTACAGGCAGGTGTATAGCCACCCATTTACATGTTTGCAGCCAGGGATAGTGTGTGCACACAGCTTGCTGTCGGACCCTGCACATTCCATGCTGCCCAAGCTTCCACCCCCCCTCTGTTATTCTAACCTCTTTCATACATTATGCATTGATTCTCTGATACTTTCCCTAAGGGTATCACCCCATCACTAGTGTGTGCTATTGTTGGCCCACAGTTCATGCAGTGGGACATGGTGGACATGTTACTGTGGTTTGTCCACATAGCCTTTCATTTGTGGAGTGTGTTATGTTGTTATTTGGGTGTACGTGTGAGACACAGGCCTTTGGCAGACGCCTGTGGGACATTAGGTGTTGCTGCAGGCCAGATGTGGCAGGCCGTTGCATTCTGTCAGTCCTACAGTCCTAGACCACCATATATTTCCCTGGTGTGATAGGTGTTCATGCCAATACCTTCTATTAGTCTTGATCAGGTGATGTGGATGCTGGCAGGGTGCTGCTTACAGCTAGGGACACACCTGCATGGGACACCTGCACTGCATTCTGCAGTCTTCCGCTATTACCATATACAGGTGGGGTCTTACTGTACCCATTCCCCACAGCAGGGAAATTACCAGAGAGGTGCCTGTAGGTGGTATTTGTGTGGCTGGGTGCATGTGTGCTATGGACAACTCTTGCATCTGACACACAGATATGCATGGAGCATTACAATTATGCTGGCAAGTGCAGCCACATTAGTTGATTCCCAATAAATCAGTCCTACCTCCTTTGTGATTTGCAGGTGTTCAGGCAGACATCACTGGTATCCCCTACTACAGGTCCAGTTACTGTGATGCATACCTATATGTACACATCCAAGGGTGTCTCCATTTCACAGTGAGACAATATATACTGTATGTCTGGGGTACTTTCCCCTTTGCACTGCTTGTATATCTAACCCAACAGCCATGCCATATCAGTCTTTCAGATGGTGACACATATTACCACCATACATTTACAATGGCTTACTGCTAGCATGCGTTATACTGGTAGGGATTGTCTTTGGCACTGCAGTCATGAGGGCTTGTCCTTGTCATCAGCAGTAGTGGCCAATGGCCATCAGGTCTTACCTCAACATGCATGCATACAGACCACTCACACACATTATGAAACACACGGGTTCCTATTGCTACATCAGATTTTCAATTGTTCGAATCACTAATTGAAAATTCGATTTCTTAAAAGTAAACATTAAAAAAAAAAAGAAAAAGTAAAGGGTGTAAGCAGGGGGGAAAGCTCCCCCCCCTGCACACCCCCCAACCCCCGCTACTTCAATATACCAACTGCAAGATTGCGCTACAGTATAGGAAAGGGAAATCTTCCCTTTCCGCAACATAGTACATTAAAGTGCAATCTCGGAGTTGGTATATGTAAGTAGCTTGCCCCCCTGCTTTAACCCATCAGGGTACGCTTTCTTTTTTTTATTCTTTTTTTTAAATTTCAAAATTACGGAACTTCGATCATATGGTGTTGACCATATGGTATTCAAAGTTCGGTAACTTTGATTTTGTAATAGGTAACCGAAACACACACCATCCTAACACACACAGACCTGCATATTTTGCAAATGCTACAACCTATCCTGCTACCTTGGCCACCTCTGGGTATCTCTGCTCCACTCATATTATATCTACTCATACATGTTACTGCATTTCTACACAGGATTGGGGGGGCACACCTGAGTGTCACTACATTTCTACACTGGATTGGGGGAAGGGGCAGACCTGTCTGTTTCCATATGTCTACATAGGCGTGCGAGGGGGCACACCTGACTGTTACTACTTTTCTAAATAGGATTGTGGGGGGATACACCTGACTGTTTCTACATTTCTACGTCGGATTGGGGAGGCACACCTGAGTGTCACTACATTTCTACACTGTATTGGGGGAAGGGGCAGATCTGTCTGTTTCCATATGTCTACATAGGCGTGTGGGGGGCACACCTGACTGTTACTACATTTCTAAATAGGATTGTGGGGGGACACACCTGACTGTTTCTACAGTTCTACGTCGGATTGGGGGGGGCACACCTGACTGTTACTACATGTCTACGCTGGATTGGAGGTAGGGGCACACTTGACTGTTTCTACATGTCTACATGGGAGTGGGGGTGCACACCTGACTGTTACTACATTTCTTCATAGGGTTGTGGGGGACACAACTGACTGTTTTTACATTTCTACACAGGATTGGGGGGACACACCTGACTGTTACTATATTTCTACACATGACTGGGGGGGGTGCACACCTTATTGTTTCTACATGTCTACATAGGATGGGAGCACACCTGGCACTTGCACACATTTGCTATGGCTGTACTGATATGTCAGGTACTCCATTTCATTCTGTATTCTAACCTATCATACTGACTAGAGGCATATCAGTGTACTACAGGTCTTAGCTTTGCTTGCCCTACATATTAGTGTCTGACTTCCTACCCTTCAGAACTAACATCCCACTGTCTGATCTGCTGTAGTCTGTCTGTGTAGGCCTGGGGGGAGGTTACCCATAGGCATCATTCAGAGGCCATAGCACAGGCTCTGATTGGGTTTGTCTACACCTGTCCTGCTGGCTGAGACTGTTGTTGGATATGTAAACCTCCCTGACTGGCATGTGTGAGTCATATGGACACACATGTCATCCAGAACATTTCCTGTAGTGGGTTTTGTCACCCTGTGTAGTACTGGCTACTATGGTGACTCCAGTATGTGTTACAGATGTCATGGTGCCACTATGGGTGTCTACTATCTGCTGCCATAACATTCAGCCACCCAATTCCCTTGCATGCTCACATCCATAACATAGATACAGGTAACAACACATTCTACTTCATTTGGCAATTGGTATGTTGATTGACTTACCTTGTGGGTGTGGCAGGATTTAGGATTGTGCTGGAGGGCTGCCTATGTCAGATGCACATAGTACACTCCCTATACATGGTTGAGCACAGATAGTGTCTTGTTTAGCATCCCTTTTACTGTATGTGCGAGTCAGAGAGAGGTAACATTCCCTGGGTCCCTGCTGTGTCAGTGTATGTGCTATACATTGCCTCTTTGCCAAGGCCAGGGCATACTGGGCATGCCTCCATCTGCCTACTGGGGAAGGCTCAGGTTGTTCCTCCCCTGAGTCATTCTGTGCCTGTGCAGGCCTTGGCATTGGTGGGGGGCTGTGTGGCCCTGCCCTGTGCTGTTCCTGCTGCAGCTGTTTCCACAGGATTATATTGTGTTGCATGGCACATACCATAACAATTTGAGTACATGTAGTTGGTGAGTACTGTAAGGCTCCACCAGATGTGTTCAGACACTGGAACCGTGACTTGAGCATCCCAAACACATGCTCTATTATAAGTCTGGTCTGTGCGTGTGCCTCATTATGGCATTCTTGTTCAGGTGTGTGTGCATTTCTGATGGGTGTCATCAGCCATGGCTCCAGTGCGTAACCAGCATCCCCCACTAGGTGACCGTAGTGGGATGTCCCCATTGGTATATCTCTGGTACAGCTGTGTCAGATGCCAGATGTGGGAATTATGATAGCTTCCAGGGCAGCTGGCACACACATTCGTTATAATGCCCTGGGCATCACACACGACCTGGCAATTGATGGAGGAGAGGCCCCTGCGGTTGATGTAGGCCCTACCCTGATCACCGGGTGGTGCTTTGATTCATATGTGCGTGCAGTCTATAGCACCCACTCCCTCAGGGTATTCTGCTATTTGGTGGAGGAGACGCATATTACTGGCCAACACCTCACAGGTGTTGAGGAAATATACGTGTTCACTGGCATGTGCTGACATGGCATCCAGGAACTGGTAGAATACTCTGGATGCTGATGCCTGTGTGAGATCCCTATGATATTCCCAGTTGAGCTTTGGGAGGTACCTGTGGCTAGTATTCCTAAGCCTACACATACCTTGGTATCCACTGGGATGGGTTCCCCTCGGTCAGTTCTGTGTGTCAGGTGTGGCCGGCACAACTCAATAATTTGCTGTAGGAGGTCCATGTCCACCCTATGGCACTCCACTATCTCCAGCTCATATATCCCCTGGTAGGTTACTCTAGGTCTGTACAGTCTTCTCCGTCTACTCACTGTGGGTTGATTGGCAGGATTCGCATCCTCACCACCCTCAGCCTCTTGCACATGTTGTATGTTGCCTGCTGCAGTCCCTATCATTTTGTAGTTTTGTTTGTTAAAAGTTCCCCGCTTGTATACACTGGTGGTGTAGAGTATGGGAAAAAACAGAGGGGAAGGTGTTTGCATAGTTTTAGTAGTGTTTTAAGCTGGGCTGGCCTGCTGCCTGTGTAATTGGCTGATTCTGATACATTTCACCTGCCAGCTATGCTAGTTCTCCTTGATTAACTTCCTACTGCTGGTTTCCCTTTACATTGCCTTCCTGTTTAAGCCCAGGGGTGCGCCACACAAACACAGTGCTCAAATGTGCACAGAGCTGCTATTTCCTGGTTTACCTTTTTTTTTTCCTTTAAAACCCGGAGCGCGGCGCGTATACCTACTTAGGCAATGTAAAGAATGCTAGGCAGACTCAGACACACCCCCTTGCTTAGCTGTGCTTTTCTAGGAGCAAACCTGAGCCACAGGGCTCCAATCTGCTTACAGTATGCCTGACATACACACCCATGATGTCAGCTAACTCCTAGGTGTGCACCAAGCTATTCCTGCTCTTACACTGTTGAGACCAGACTAGCACGCTGGGGAAAACTGGGATTCTCTATCATTCCCCTCATTTGCATAGGATTGCCTGCTAATGCATAGTTACATGTCTCACACTACGCCTCCCCCCTTAGCAACCACTACTCACTGGCCATGTTGTCTTCTGCCTGCCATTGAGTATAATGGCAGAATAGTGATTTTGGTTAGAATGCTTTTTTGGGGTATTATTTTATTTTTAGCCAGATCCCGTTTGCGCGCCACTGCCCTATGCGTAAACAGCTGAGATCGGCTAAAAACAAATAAAAGTTGATTTTTTTTATTTTTAAGCTGTTTTCAATGCTGATTGCCTTATACTTGGTCAGTGACATGCTTCTTGACTGATATGCAGCCTTTATTTGGAGCTGTCACGGCTCCGTTTTGGAATTTGCAGAAATGTATTCGGTTACTAACCGAGTACATTTTTGCAGATTACACTAGTCCTGCATGGCTGGTTTTCAGGTTCCTGGAAAACAAATTCACCTCATTTGCATGGATTTCTCCTGCAAATGGGGTACTTTGCATACAGGGGCTGAGTCCGTGCAGGACTAGTGCTGGAGTGCTTGTGCACACCCCTACAGACTATTCCTGGATCGCACAGCAGACATATTGCCTGCTAGAGCTCCTGCACTAATCCTGCATGCCGTGCAAGGCTTGCAGAATCCAGGGGATGATCTTTCTATGTATAATTTATTAATTGTGCATATGTGGGTATAAATGCAGTAATTTACTACTGAAGTTCTGCAGTGCTAAGGATATCAATAGGCATTTGTGATGAATTGGAGACTTTTGGAGCTACAGTGATGACAAAAATAAAAATTGCAATATTATGAGTACATGACAATGGCAGAGGGTAGGGCAAAACACTTTTTGTGATAAAAGTGATTGCATTCATGACCTGAATGAACAGTAAGCAATATATTGCAATTTTACATGGCTATACTATACTGAAATTTCTTTATGCAATTATGTGGTTTGGGTTAAGTAACATTTTTATTTAATATGGGTGGGAGGATGTCTTGACCAGTGTTTCATACTTTAAAAGCTGATTATATCCAAACATTACTGTCACACTATCTGACTGTAGCCCCTTTTTATCCCATATATTGATGATGGAAAATAAGGAATCAAATTAGAGAAAAGACAGCTTCAGACATGAGGAAAATGGTGTCCTCATGGCGGCACTTAGGTCATATGGGAGACTTATTTTAGGTAAAGGGGGTTCCAGACAAGCCAAGAGGAACAAAACATGGAATCAAGTAGTTTTTGATATTAATGCAGTGGTTGGCAGAAATTGAGCATTGGCACAGTGCAAGAAATGGACAAATGATATGGTAGCACATGCTGGAAGTAAGGCCAGGCAGAATGAAACTTCCTTTACAACTATGGGGGGACCTCTGACTCTTATTTAATTAACACTGCATGAGGAATACCTTACATCCATCTGTGGGAATGACTATGACACAGAAATTGGTGTAATAGGTGCGGACTCTGCTGCATATTACCAATGTCTGCAGCAGCAATACTCATCTGATCATGAAGGTTGGTTTATAATCAGTAACAAATATTAATATAGAGAACTGAATGTTGACAAGGAATAATGTCATTAAGTATGTCATAATTAATTATTATTAGGTGAACCTTGTACATCAGCACAGCAGGGAAATGAAGGCAGTGTGCATGGTAAGCCCCCCCCCACTTACCCACTAGTAAGTAGACTTTACTGTATGCTGTTGCATTATTATTATTATTGTTTTCAAATACATTTTTTAGCGAGTCAGCATCAGAAGCAAACAGTCTGACTGCATGAATAAATATGTGTGAATTCAGCAGCAGAATGGGTGTTGCTGCTGTTGCTGATGATAACATAGTTATATTTACGAGGCAGCCTGAAGGAGGTGGCAAGCAGTCCCCAAGTTTAATGGCAAGATCTGTCACCTCACAGCATGTTAGTGTTAGTAACTCTACAGGAAGTGACAGTGTAACACAAAGTCAGGCACAAGCTGACATGCCACTCATTCCTGTACAGGGGGAACACTCCTGCACCTCTACACCAGTATCTTCCAACCCAGAGGAACACTTTGAGGATAATGGCAGGCATTCAGAGGTAACAGTGTCCAGAGTAACACCTTTACAAATGGGAGCCATGTACAGGAATTTCTTACAGTTACAACAGGAAACACGTAAAGGATTGACTGCACAACAGGAAATGTGCCGTGACTTTGTTAGGGCTATGACCAATGCCACAGAGAGTCAGCTGGAAATGGTCAGTGTCCTCCAGGGTATTGCTGATGATTTCCAGCACTACTTGGAAATGGCAGAGAGTAGGGATAATGCCATGATTGCACTGATGCATAGTATGGTGGGACACCAAACATCCATGGCTGCCTCCATTCATACACTAGTTAAGATATACCAGACTCAAACTGGAGTCAATCTTGCAAGCGGCAGAGGATGGTGTACTGTGTGAACATGTGGGGGAAGATCACATGATAGTACTGTTGCCTCTAAGGAAACTAATGTAAGTAGTCAAGGTGAACAAGCACAGCATATTTTATACAGACCCTGTCAGTGTTCATCTATACCTAGCAGAACCACACATTTAAGGTCACAATCACAGTCATACAGCACTGTCAGATTAGTGTCAGCAGGATCACCTGCATCAAGTAGGTCACGACATCTGACCAACTCACCTTACAGTTCACATGATAGCCCGCTTTCAAAATCACTTGCAGCATCACCTAGCCCATCTTTAGAAGATCTGTATGAGTCATTTGATCCTGAATTACTGTGAATCAGCTTAAAATACACAGCTGCATGTTTAACTCATTCAAGCCTATAGTGATTTTTTGTATTCTTCCAATTAACACCCATTGCTCCTTGGGTCTATATTATAACATTGAAGTCTTAAAACTTCAAATGTTATAATATCAAACCCATTCGTCAAAAGACCATAAAATCGAACAGTCAGAATAGCAAATTTTTTCCCAGGGAAACAATTTGCTATTCCGGCAAACATACACACAACACAAGCACACCAAAATAAATAATCCACACACATGCACTTCACAAAACCCTACACTAAACCATACATACACTACTAGCTATCCACTTACCTTAACCCAACCCTAACCCTAAGGTCTCTAACTATCACACACTCACTTTATCCGCTCCCTAACCCTAAAGTCCCTATCGCACACTCACCTTACCCACTCCCTAACCCTAAAGTCCCTATCGCACACTCACCTTATCCGCTCCCTAACCCTAAAGTCCCTATCGCACACTCACCTTACCTGTTCCCTAACCCTAAGGTCCCTATCGCACACACCTTCGTTCGCACACTTACCATAACCCGGTCCATAACCTTCGCTCCACAGTCGAGGAAATAGCGAAGCTGCACAAATGGCCCACTGAATACTTTCCCTAGGAAAGTATTCAATATTCTGCAGCTTTGCTATTTTCAGCGTTCGGTGCATAGGGTTCGATATTATAACATTCAAAGTTTTAAGACTTTGATGTTATAATATAGACCCTTGCTCCTTATGGTGTCCAGACATTTTGTGGGTCTGTCTTTCTTAACTAAATGACTCCTCAATTTATAACAAAAAATCAGTAACCTCAGACACAACAGGTTCAAAAAACTAAACCTCAGAAATTCTGGATGGGAGTAAAAAGACTACTCCACCCAGGACAAACCACCACCCCAAAACCATCTGTCGCTAATCAAAGCTCCCCCAAAGATATTGCTAACTCCTTTAACACGTTCTTCACTGAAACTATCCAAACTTTAGCTAACCAACTCTCACCCACTCGCCCCAATCCGACCACTACCAATTCCAAAACTACAACTTCCTTTAGCCTTCAACCAGTCCCTACTCAACTCATCAAAACCCTACTTAGGAAACTAAGACCAACCACCCTGGCTGCTGACCTCCTCCCAGCTGACTACTTACAAAAGCTGCAGATGCAATTGCATACCCCATCTCCATCCTTATTAACCGATCCATATCAGAAGCCATAATCCCTGACATATGGAAAATCTCACACGCCATACCACTCACTGAACTGTCTAACTACAGGCCCATAGCAATCCTGTCTCCACTAGCTAAGATCATGGAGAAGTGTGTACATATTCAACTAATGAAATATCTCACACAAAACAAACTTTTATCCAACTCACAACATGGTTTTAGGCCCAATCACAGCACCACTACAGCCCTTCTCTCTTTCACAGACACTATAAATCAAAATCGTAACAACAACGTACTGTCCTCTGCTCTCTTCCTAGACCTGTCCAAGGCCTTTGATATGGTGGACCACAAAATGCTAATGAACTGCCTGGAGGCCAACAACTTAAATAAAATGACCCTCCAATGGTTTGAGTCATACCTACAATGCAGGAAACAGGCTGTACTGTGGGAGGGTAAACTCTCCTCACACCTCTCCATCAGACTAGGAGTACCCCAAGGCTCAATACTGGGTCCCCTTCTGTTCTCCATCTTTATAAATGAACTTAGCATAGCCATACCAGAGGCCACCTGCATTCAATATGCAGATGACTCTACCTTGATCTGCACTGCCTCTACCCCAACCGAACTCACCAAAATAACACAAATCACCTTCAACAAGGTAGAAAACTGGCTGCTAAACCAACGCCTAATACTAAATCCCAATAAAACTAAACTACTTCTCTTTACCCCAACACACAGGACCACCTCACCACTGTTCAATATAACAGCTAATAATGGTACCATCATCACCCCAGTTACCCAAACTAAACTATTGGGTGTCATGATCGACTGTAACCTCAGATTTGATGCACACATCAATCAAACGATAAAACTACCAATATAAAACTTGGCAGTCTGTTCAAGACCAAAGCATACCTCACCCCAAGCCAGAATAACAATTGCCCGCTCCCACCTCCTATCTACCCTTCTATGCCTCTCCTCTATTCTCCAACCTGAATAAAACCAATCTTAAAAAACTGTCTTCATGCTACAACCAAATCGCTAGATTTGCTACTGACTCACCCTACCGTACCCACCACTGCCAGAACCTGAAACTCCTGGGCTGGTTAGAACTACCACACCTCCTACAGCTCAACCAACTCAAAGTCGCCCATAAAATCCTCCATCAACCGGACACCACCCCAGCCCTAAGAAACACAATCTGCCCCTACAACAACAGTCTCATCCACCAAACTTCTAGTCCTTACAATCAAATCCAACCATGCTGCAGGTGACTCCCTCTTCACCAACTCTGTCGGTAAAAACTGGAACTCACTACCTACTGACATTACCAAAGTATCTTCTCCATCCATATTTAAAAACAAACTTATAAGTCACCTCAAGTCACACTGGATATGCCCCTGTACCAACCCAGACTAAGACCTCATACTTCCCTCCAACATACTCTGTTCAGCTACTCCCCCACACGTTAATTAATGAGATCCTTTATGACTAATCTATATCTATTGCTATCCTCGGCCTCCATGGTCAATAAGAAAAGCATGCCACTGGACTAATGGAAGTATGTATATACTATGTCTACTAGCAATTTGTATTGTAATCACAATTTATTGGATTGTCTGTTTTGTCACATCTATGTACTATGTACTATGTCTACAATCTTCTTCTATGTAACCTCTATTGTGGAACATTTACTTGTAATATCTATTTCTTATCCTAATCTGTATCTTTGAGGACTCCGCTGAAAATGGACATGTATCCAGCCGGACCATCCCGGTTAACAAATGTAAAATAAATAAATAAATAAATAAATAAATAACAAACAGTATTATTAAGAGCAAGACGTGTTTAACAAAGTTATACTAAGATTGTTAATCTCAGATGTCCTACAGTGGAGAAATTAACCTCTGGTTTTCCCCTTATTATTCATATTTTCGTATCTGAATTCATAGTTTCATAAATGGGAGACCTACATGTTATAGAAGGGCATGGTATGAAATGTCCTGTTGAGAGAATAAAAAGTACATTATCAATGTGCAATTACAGTACACTATATAGGAGATACCAAAGATGTAGCTAGGCATACTCAATGTATTCAAGTGAGTACATTTGTTCTGAGCATCTCTTAGAAACTTCAGCACTCAAAAAAGCACAAAATGTTTAGAACCATGTAAACAGTTATTTATGGTACAGAGGTTTATAAAAATGCTTATGTGAAAGGAAATCACCTCTACAAATATTTTTATGGGTATAAATGGCAGCAGTTGAAAATACGAAGTCTTCTTCCTTAATGCCTGGGGTACCATTTTGAGGGTTGAGTACATTTTAAAAAGGATAAGTGGGTGGTGGGAGCAACATTAGGTTTGAGTACAAAATGTCAATATCTGACTACACCCCTGGGAGATACTGGTAGTTATTGGCTAGCAATTATGATAATATGAACTACTTCTAAAACTGGGTGACTTAAAAACTATTGAATGGCATCATATGAAATTTTACATAACATTGTCATTGATATTTGCACTCTAAGCTGCACATCTCAAGAGAAATGTATGGTTATTTATACTGTTAATTATACAAATAAAAATAAACATAATTCTTCATATTTCTGCAAATATCTTAGTAAGCATGAACACAGAAAGGAGTTTTTTGCTGTCATGTAAAAACTTTTGGCTGGCTAACAACATTAAGTTGACAAAATACATTTGGGTTTTACATTTTCCAAGATATGGCAATTTGTTTGTGAAACTTTTGAAAAAAATAAAATTTTGGGCTTGTATGCATAACAATATAGTATAACATTGATGTAAAGATTGTCACAGTAATGATAATTATCAATGCAAACATTTGTTAAGTGGGGTGTGGTGGGAGAAAGTTTCCATTTTTCAAATGGCAGGTGCTTTTTGTGGCATAAATAAGAGCACACTATTACAAAATTATATTTCCTGGCTACACCCCTAGTTCAACACACTGATGAGGTCATTCTTTTGCAAGTGAACTGTTGCTGTTTAAATGTCAGACTTCTCCTGTGGTGCTTGCATGTTTTACACTGTTCTCTAAAATGTGTAACTAGATAGATAGGAGGTACGAGTATAGCAGTGATTAACTTCAAGCGTGACTTTAAGTTAATTCAGGTTTGGTTTATACACATTTTCAGTGGTAACTTTTAAAACCCAAAACAGCTGTAAAAGTAATGTTACCAGCTACATCTCCTTGGCAATGCACCATTGATATCATCTCTTCATAGATGCAATACGTCTCAACAGTACACATTATTCTTCTGTAGTGTTGGCTGCTGATAATGTGCTGTACAGATGGTGTAAGTGGATAGGTAGGTGTTTTGATTCCATCACTGCTTCAACATTGTGACTGTGATTAATATAATATACTGTTGGCAAACTCACAGTCATCATTATGTTTGCTTCTAATGATGAAACTGAATTACACTAGCACTCTGTGACAATAGCAAACCCTAGCATCTACAGGGAAAATAACAGTCAGGTGATACAATGATTACATAATGCTGACATTCCTGTAGTATGTCACATTTGGAGTGTGAATTCTCCTGTGTTGCCTGAATTTGATACTGTGCTTTGTACATTATGTAACAGCATATGTAGGATGTTTGAGATTGGGTGTGAGTGCGTCTTTCATCCTCATAGTGTGTATACTGTTCTTCAAAGACATATATGATCTATAGTTAGCTATACAGTGTTATTGTGAACTTCAAACAGTTTTAGCATTAACATCTAGCTAATAAACCATGGTGATGTCATCCATTTAACAGTGCATTGTCTCAGCTGTACCTCAACATGTCATGTGGCATTTGTAATTCAGGTACTAATGTGTAGGTTGTGATCTTGGGTACGTAGTTCAACACCATCCATTATTGCTCAGACTACATTGCGGCTGTACATATTGCTAACAGTATTATCGAGCACATTTGCTTTGTACACGTATAGATGTTTATTAGTCTTACTAAAAGCTATGACAATTTGTTACACAGGAATGCTTTTATTCAGAGGAATGATGACGTCATTACATTGTCTTTACATAACATATGTTGGAAGTGGTATCCTCTGACATGAGACAGGGAGACGACATGCTCTGTTGTTGACTTACTACAGCAATTACAGGCATGCAGATCTCTTGCAGCATTAAAATGAAGTAATGCCTTGACATAATGATATATGTCATAACTGCAGTGACACGTCTTCTATAGCACATTCTTCCTGGTCAAATATCATGTATTTTCTGTTGTCAAATGCTCTTGTATTCAACATCCACATTCAGTGCCTGTTAGCATTGTTAGTGTAGATCAGAGTGTGTGTTGTACCTTTAAGAGCCATTCCATATAAGTAATGAGCACATGCAAGCAAGAGTGCCATTTTGAGTGAGCAGCTAGGTGAAAGCATGTATGTGTGTAGCAGTCAGTCAATTAGTTAGTTTAAGTTTAATGTTCCAGTCATCCTTCCTGGCGTGTTTGTGTATAATAAACTAAAACAAACACTCACACCTAATTGTCTTATTTGAATACACAAGACAAGCGACATGATGTCAGAATGGGATCCAAAGTCAAATTTCTTCAAGACTATAAGGTGTGCAGCTACAATTGGAGGAATATACAAAAGTGAATCATCTGAAGCTCAAGGGACTTGCAAACAGGTCAGAAAGATAAATCCAGGTAATAAAACTCATTTAAATGATTTTATCTCAATGAACATAAAATGAAGCATTAAAACCATTCAAAAGAGTTTCTAACTAAACAAAATGTTTGAAACAATATATTGATAAAAAATACTTGAAATGCTTACAAAAATGCTTGAATTAACTTCCAAATCAAAGAAATTGTATAAAAAAGGGAAAATGACTATATGTTTTCCCTGTGTGTTTCTTTTTCATATTGACTAAACCTATTCAAAATATCCGAGGTGTGTAAAGTGTTTGCAAATATGTGTAGTATCACAGTAGTATTATTTCACAGAATACAGTCATTTCAACAACATTATTGTGCAGTTGAATATTTTTTGAGTACCTGGCATGTGCATTCGAATATAATTACAAAAGCATTTTGTTGTCATCGTAGAAGGATTTTACAGACCTGTATTTGATAATAATGTTGCTGAAAACTGGAGAGTGTTTGAGCAAGAGTATGATATTTTCATACAGGGTGCTTTTTTGATAAAGATGCACATACAAAGGCATTTATTCTGCTTAATCTAAGTTCAGAAGCCATTGAAGGGGGCTTTTCATTTGTGTATGCCCCAGCTGTGTATGCAGGGGAGGGGGAAGACTGCTATATTGTGGTACTGGCTGAAATGCGGTAAGACCCTGAGAGCTTAAAACATAAATTTAGAGAAATGTGTAACCCCCAAATGAATATTACAATGGAAAGGCACATATTTTACACAAGAGATCAATAGCCTGGTGAAACATTTGCAGCATATATAACTGACTTGAGAAACAAGGCAAACATGTGCAGATTTGGTGATTTAAGAAATGAATTGATAAAATACAGGCTTGTGTGGTGATATTAAAGATAATGCAGTGAGAAAGATTTTGCTTCAAGACAGTGATTTAACTTTGAATAAGGTCATAGAGATTTGTGAGATATATAAGCTCACAGAAAAGTACCCAAATAAGCTTAGGAATGGAAAAAACATGCTTGCAGTGCCTTCCAGTGCTAATGGTGGTAGTATGTAGCACAAGGTTAAAAGATACAGGCTTATAGGTGTGGTTGCTTCAGCAAAACCCAGAGCAGCTATAGTAAAACCTAGGGCACACTCAGTAAAGCAGAGGGGTGAGTCAGCTAAACTTGTGACGGGCCTCATAGTCAATTGTCATAATTGTGGAGGTACTCTTCATACCAGCATTTCGGAATCAATAGCAGCTTTATTAACATAAACACACACTGGTTTAGCGCTTTCTTCCCTACTGAAGGGACTTCTTCAGAACAATGTCATTTCCATAACCCAGTCCTTTTATACAAAACCACACCCAACTGGCTAATTGAATAATCACCAATCAACCCAAAAGCACATAAGAAATGCACATAAAAATGCCTAAAATACATATTACATTCACATCAAAACATGACATAAAAACTACTTTCTTGTTGTTATAGGTTACAATACATATAATGGCATTAAACACATCTTATGCCATCACCCTAAAATATACTTTAATTTCAATATACAAGCAATATTTACATTTTTGTTAATACCAGGTGGTTGGGTGGCATTTAACCTAAGCTGCCTCCTTAACTCACAGATGTCTAGATGTACATCAAGCACCCTCCTTTGAGTATCCTTAACCAACTGCTGCAAAACTGAAAATCTAAAAACGTGGTCCTTATTTTCATATATGTGCCTACTCAAAGCATTGGTCATTTTACAATTTCTTATGTCCAAAAGATGTTCAATAGACCTCTCCTTAAACCGTCTACAGGTTTTTTCCCACATAAAAGGTGGGACATGACTGGCACTTAGCCAGGTATACCCCATTTTTGCTGCAACAGTTGAAATGCCCTGTTATGTGAATGTTCACATCATTTAACTTAAAAATATTCTGAGGTCTCTGCTATATTCCTACAGCAATTCTCCATACCACATCTAAAATTATCCCATCTCCTAGAAGAAATAGTCGAATCCTCATGTCCCTTGGACTCAAGCAGATTTTTAAAAGATCTATCCTTCCTGTAAACAATCACAGGGGCAGACCCCACTGTTTGTGCAATGTGATGATCATATAATGGAATTTCCCAATTACGTCTAAGGATTCCAGCAACTGCCTCAGGGTCCAAATTGAAAGTTGTAATGAAACTAAGCTCCCTATTGGGCTTATCTATTTTAGCTTTCTCCAAAACCTCCTATCTCAAATTGTCTCCATCTGACCTGCCCAAATGCCATCCGGCTGATGTTTTACTACTTCCTTAGCCGCCTTGCTCACCAATCTACTAGGGTATCCCCTCTTTATAAAGGGTTAATTGGGAAATTCTATTATATAATCATCACATTGCCCAAAGCGTGGGGTCTGCCCCTGTGATTGTTTACAGGAAGGATAGATCTTTTAAAAATCTGCTTGAGTCCAAGGGACATGAGGATTTGACTGTTTCTTCTAAGAACATCAACAAAAAGAACCACTTCAGCTAAGCCAGATTCCTGAGCTACCTTGGTCGACAGTAGCTACAGATATTTTTGAATGGAATAGTCAACATTACTTGGTGTTTGGCTATACGGTCTTCTGCTTTACTTATTACTCGGTGTTTGTAGACTCCTATTCAAATTGGTTTGAGATTGACCTACATCCTAATCTCATGTCCAGCACTGTCATTATGAAGTCAAAGAGACATTTTTCTGTCCATGGTAGTCTGCACAAAGTAATTTCTGACAATGGTGCATAGTTTACAAGTCAGCAGTTTAAAAGAGTTGCTGAAACATTGGACTTTGTTCATGTTACTAATAGTCCTGAATACCCACAATTGAATGGCCTGGCTGAACGTACAGTTCAAAGTGCAAAACAGCTGTTGGAAAAGTCCAGACATGACAATACTGATGTTTTTTAAATCTGTTTAATCTCAGAAAGATTCTTCATGACAATTTACTTGGTTCACAAGCCCAGAGATTAATGTTGAGACAAACCAGAACCACACTACCAATCAATAAGAATTTGTTGACTCCCAGTGCTTAAAACAACAAAGCAGTAAAAGCTCAACTCCTAAAGAAGCATTTGTCCCAAAAGTCCTTCTATGATAAAACCAGCAAGCCTCTGAATCCATTAAAATAAGTAGACAGAGTGATGATGCAGACAATGAAAGGATTTGACTGAGTAGGATTTGTGAAACATTTGTGTGTGGAACCGAGATTGTACATCATTGAGTAGCAAGGGATGGAATTCAGGCAGAATCAGAAACATTTAATACTGGTGTCCGAACCAGTGTTACATCCTCTCGTCTGAAACAGAGGCTTTAATTCTCAGAGTGATTTGCCCAATGTTCCTCTTCCAGAGAACATTTCATCGTCTGTTCCTGAAATTATCCTTGAAAATCCTGAAGAAGAACATTCCCCAGTAACTGTCCCTGTTGCTAAACCCAGTTTTAATTATTATATTATGAGGTCAGATCATATCTCAAGATCTAATCCCAAATACATGGCAACCTGTACATGATTGTTATTGTTTGTATAATTTGCATGCTTATCCAATTGTCATTTTCATTGTACAACAGAATAGTCAAAGAGAGAGGATGTAGATCAGAGTGTGTGTGCACCTTTAAGAGCCATTCCAGTCCATGGGCACATGCATATGAGTAGTGAACACGTGCAAGCAAGAGTACTGTTTAAAGTGATCAGCTGGAGTAAAAGCATGTATGTGTGTAGCAGTCAGTCAGTTAGTTAGTTTATTTAAGTTTAATGTTCCAGTCATCCATTCTGATGTGTTTGAGTGTAATAAACTACTTAAATGAACACCCAAGCCTCATTATTTGAATACATAAGACAAACGACAGCTGGGACTTGTACTGTAATGCATAGAAGGCATCCACCATGGTTATAATGTGTCCAGTTGGAGTGGGAGAGGCCTCCGTCATCCTTTTTATCTCAGAGATTGTTTTACATACATCTGATGTAATAACTTAACATAGGTGGATTGTCATAAGTGTGTTAAAACTGCCACTGTTACTCTTGTGGCTCATTCACATTTCACTTATCAGTAGAGTCACATGACTTGCTGTTCACTTCCTGAGAGGGGGCAGCATTATATGAATGTACTAACTTTACATAAACACCATTGTATCGAGTTATTCATATCCATTTTTATGTTGGACAATGATATATCATCACAGGTTGTAACTGCCTGACAGTGAAATGTTTATTCAGAGCATGGCATTCCATAACTGGAGTACTAGCTTGTATAGCATACCTACATAGATAGACTATGTTTCAGTTCTGAGACAGTCTTTGTGCTATATGATGGAAACAGCTTCCTTATCAAAGAAACAGTCATATTGTTATGCTCACTGTTGTGTGAATAGTAGCGTGTAGCTCCTTTCTGACGTGAATAAATCTGATTGCTCATATTATATTTATACCTCTTGTCTTAATTCTGTCTTAATGCATGCATTCATATCAGTTATTTGTGAAAGCCTCCACTGATATCTGATGTGACACATGCAGTCAATACAGGGGTCTGGAGAGAGCTTTGCATTATAAGCAAGGGTTTGATTCTGGTAACATCTGTCTGCCAGATAACAGTGGTTTACACCCAGGTGATATTTATGGCACACTCAAAGGGCCACCTTTTTCAGGCCTTTTCATACCAGGTAGGTCCATATACCTTATTTAATAGATAAGTGTTGTAAGCCATTCAAGTATGGTTTTCATGGCATGACCGATATGTACATTTCTGTACTGTCTGACATCTTTTCTGCCATTTGTTTGAAAATTATATGATGCGAATGTTTCTTATGTAATTCATGCTCATATGCATTACCTGCTCAGAAGATAATTATGTTCTATATTGTATGTATTCATCTGGACATGTGTTTAACACTGCTGTTGTTTAAGTTTCTTACTGTATGGCATGCTGCCAGACCATCAGAAACTGACTGGTCCTACACTGCAACACTTTCTATTGTGGTGCTGTTGTTGAATTGCTGTTATGTTACTGTTTCCTGTAATTCCATGTGAGCATGTCTAGTATTACAATATCAGAGATGTTTGCGAATCAGCAATGGCAAAATCAGACTCATTTTATGTCATTCACTATCTCTTGTCATTTTTGACTTATATATGTTATCTGTTATTAGATCACCATTTAGCTTTTGTATAACTATACAGCACTTGCTCATCTATTATATGCTCATAAGTAATGAACCCCTTTCTGATAGGTGCCATGTTCATTTCTTTACAAAAACATGTCCATTTTTGATGTACCTAACATTACAGCTGTCGGGTCCTTTTGTTCTTGTGTATAGGTGCTGAGGTGGATAATACAGTGGTGGTGTCAGCTTGCATACATATATTTCCTGTATATACATCTAATATGCAAGAACTGCATTCTCTGTATTCATCCCATAAAGTATATTCTGTCCTTGCTAACTCTAATCTCAAATCAGCATTTGCTTAACATGTATATCACAGTTTCACTCCCCTTTGTTACAATGCAACTTTATGTCACTATCATATCCTTTATTAGTATGTCAGTTTTTTATTTATGTGCATAACTGTGGGACTGCCATTCCTTGTAGTATGTGTGTACGCTTTAAGTATTTACATACATGAAAATAATGAATATCACATTAGTGTGTGCAAGAGTAATAGTAAAACTAATCTGGAAGTGGGAAGATATGATCAACAGACCACGATCCTTTGCTAGAGATGGCCTGCATCTGTCTCACTTGGGCTTCAGGCTTCTGGTAAAAGCCCTTGCCTCCCCCATAGTGTCTTTTTTAGGAAAAGTCATGAGGTTGATACTACCAACATAAACATTTCAACAAAGTGGAAATTAAAGGTCATGCTTCTAAATGCTAGGAGTCTAAACATGAAACTGCACTCATTGCAAGCATTCTTAACTCTGGAAGATGCTGACATTTGTGCAGTCACATAAACCTGGTTCAAAGCTGTGGAGGCACCTCAGCCTTGCCTGGTTACTCATCCTATCATACATTCAGACCCCAAAGTGTGGGCAGAAAAGCCAAAGGAGGTGGAGTTTCAATATATATTAAAGACACAAACACCTCCAGGCTGGTCAAACAGTATGACACACAGGAGACACTCCAGGTGCAGTTAACAATCGACAAGATCCTTATTCAAATTATAACTAGCTACAGGCCCCCAAATATGACTAAAGATGCCCACTCCACCTATCTGGACCTCTTTAAATTTGTGTCCTGTAAAATTATGGATGTTCTGTTTTGTATTGTAAATTGATTTGTAACACATTATACAGGGCACAATTATGTAGGATATGGGTGGATTAGGGTTAAAGTGTGTATTATGTTTATCACATTATAATATCACATCTGTAATGCTTTTAATAAATTATGTTATAACAGTATGTAAAACAAGAGGAGAAACACTGGAAAGTATTTTTGTGGGAACATGTCTAAATATTGTCCTTTGAAGTGAATTTATTAATTATTTATCAATTATTCAATCTAATGTCTAATTGAATAATTAATTAAGATGGTTTAAAAGTGGAGGTGTATGATGTTACAATTCATTTCCTTGAAGGCCATGGGCCGAGGTATTAGGAAGCATTATTAAACATCATTGCCTTTTTCCTGTGTGGTTTCTTGATTTGTTCCAGTGCTTTGTGCTCATTTGTATATTTTTGTTCTATTTTCCTCTTTAAATTTATCAAGATTCAACCCTTTACACTGATCCTGGGTGACTTTAATTACCCAATCATAGATTGGAAAAACTACTCATGCCAGAACACACATGCCCAGAGATTCCTCGATTTTATCAATGCAAATGCCTTGTAACAGCTAGTTGATACCCCCACAAGAGGTGATAATATCTTGACTTGGTATTAACCAACATGAGTAACTACGGCAGCACCCCTACGGTATCATCCTCCCTGGTAAGATCCAACCATAAAGTGATCACTTTCAAAGTTACCATCTCCCCTGACCCTCCTATAGCTAGGGTGAAACAAAAAAAAAACTTCGCGAAAGATGATTACAAACTCCTGAGGGATGGTATAAACAGCTTCACAACCCCCCCCCCCCCCACTGCAGGAATTGGCACCGATGTCCAAATCTACACCAAAGTACTATATGAGCATTTATATAGATGCATGGAATCAGGAATACCTGACAGGACAAACTCATCCTCTACAAGGAAGAGTAAACCTGTCTGGTGGACATGTGCAATAAATAATCTATATAACAAAAGGAAAACATTGCTGCCCAGGACCAAGAAGGAGCAGGTGCCCAACTGCCAGCAATCTCTTCTTAGCCTGACCAAGCAAATAAGAGCACTAGTAAAATCCTCTAAAGCCAACTTAGAGTCAAAATTGGCCACATCTACTAGAGACAGTCATAAGGCCTTCTTCACATATGTCCGCAATCTCAAAGGAAGCACCCAGATCTGTTCAGAACTGGTGGTCAAGGACACCACATACACAATTGCTGTAGATATAGCCAATCTACTAGCTGACAGATTCAGTGAAAACTTCTCCCCTCTGTCCCCCCATCAGTAAATCAGGACATCCCCAGTACCTGCCCCACACCCTTATCTCTAGGGAACAGGTCACCACTACCCTCTCAAAGGCAAAAACTACAGCCTCCATGGAACCCAATAACATCCCAGGCTTCATCCTACATGAACTCAGACATGAACTTGCAGCACCATTAGGCACTATATTCAACCAAAGCTTGAGTACCAGCTTTGTCCCAGCTGAGTGGAGAACAGCCAGTGTCATCCCTTTACACAAAGGTGGAGCGTCTACTGATCCAGGAAATTATAGACCCATCAGCCTAACTAGCCTGATCTTCAAGGCCATAGAAAGGATGATCATGGACCTCATTAACAGGGACATTGGCAACCTCCAAATACTCAATACCACACAGTTTGGCTTTGTCAAGGGGAGGTCATGCCTGTTAAATTTGGTCGACTTCTTTGAAACAGTCACCAAAACCATGGATGAGGGGAAGATGGTGCACACTACCTACCTTGACCTGGCCAAAGCCTTCAACACTGTTTCCCACTAGGGCATAGTAAATAAGCTCTCTCAACTAGGTATCAATCCATATGTTACCAGATGGGTAGCATACTGGCTCACTGATAGAACCCACCTAATCAAAATAGGGGAAGCCACCTCAAGCAGTAGACCCGTAATGAGAGGCAGACCCCAGGGATCGGTCTTGGGGCCTCTGTTATTCGGGATATACTTCTCTGAGGTGCAGGCCAAAACCAGTGGGCTATGGCTGACCAAGTTTGCAGATGACTGCAAATTGGGTGCAGTCATCAGTTCCCCAAGTGATGTGGATGTCATCCAAGAGAGTCTCACCCAAACAAATGACTGGTACCAGAAACACGGCCTCAAGCTGAAAGCCAAAAAATGCATCATCATTCCCTTTGGGGAGAGTGATGTCCCCACATACCACATTAATAACAATGTCCTAAGTACACAATCAGTAGTGAGGAATTTGGGCACCCAGGTTGATAGCAACCTGACTTTTGAACACCACGTTGCTTCCGTTGTATGGAGCGCTTTTTACATGGCTCACCTCATAAGTAAGGGTATCTCATCCAGGAACAAAGAGGTCATAAGATCCCTGTATTCTTCCCTTATAAGGCCAAATATTGAGTACAGTGCCCTCTTCAGCATATACCTCGCAAAGCCCATGCAGCATCTGGAGAGATCACAGAGGTTCCTCAGGAGACTCCAGGGCCTCAAACACCTAACTTACACAGATAGGCTAAAAGCCCTGTTTCTCCACTCAGCTTCATACAGACTCCTCAGAGGTGACCTCTGTCTGCCATACAAAGCAATCTCAGACCCCACTTTGATGGGTCTGCTGTATATCCGCAAGTCAAGCTCCACTCAAGCAATCCATATGCACGACCTTAACCTGGTCTGTGATATTAATAGGACTTGTTGGCGGGACATATTTGTGTCCCAGAGACTCCCTTATCTGTGGAATAGAGTCCCTCTCCACGTCAAGCAGAGTACCTCATTATCCCTTTTTAAGTGCAACCTGGATATCTGGATGTGAAAGAGAAAATACACTCCTGTGATTCCACCTGTGTCCCTGCTTAAACATGAATTAAACTCTTGTCTAGGCTTATATGGGCCTCAAGGCCAATAGCCTAGTAACCTCTTATGATCCTATGGAAATTATTCATGAATGTTTAGACTGAATCTAGAATAAATGACTACTCTATATAGAAATACCATGGACAGTGGTTCTTTTAAAAAATAAATCTCTATGTTTACTGTGTAACATAAGATGATGATACCACTGGAAAATACCTGGCAGGCATACCTTTCAACTGTTTCTGTGTTTTAGGAATGACTCCAGTTTTGTCTGTAAATGTTATTCTATCCCTTCTAAAAGTAGACATCACTTTGAGAAAATTCTAAGTAACCACATTTCAAAAGTGCCATAGTCTGGGGCATTTTCCCTAAATATATTTAGTTTTGTCTATGATTCTGGAGGTAAAAGCTTAGAGCAATAGTGTTAGATTCTACAAATAAACTAGGTCAGGTTTGATAATTTCCTGTGCAGGGTATGTGGGGATATCTATAGGAAAGGACAGTTTTAGCAGTGTGTAATACACAGTAGCATGAATTTAAGGATGATCTCTTTAAGGGTATTACTGAGAATGCCAGATAGGAAACCAAACACCCTAATACTGGGTGATTTCAACTACCCTGCCATTAATTGGGAAAACTACTCTGGTACCAACACCTTTGCCCAACGGTTCTTGGAATTCATAAATTCTAACGCCCTGGACCAACTAATCCATAGTCCTACCAGGGACTCAAATATCCTAGACCTGGTCATCACCAACATGGAAGACTGATGCTCCACACCAGTAGTCACCCCCTCGTTGGTCAGGTCTGACCATAAGCTAATCACCCTTGACGTCCACATCCCACCCTCACCCCCCAGTAGGGAAACCACTATAAAAAACTTCTACAAAGCCAACTTCATGCTACTCAAGTCAGAAGTGACAAACTTCATGATACCCATGCAGACGGGAACTGAAAGTTTGACTGCTGAATCCTACACTAAGGCACGCACTGTACGAGCACATCCACTCATGCATGAATCATGCCATTCCAAACAGAACCAAGATGGTCTCCTCAAAAAAAAAAAAGGAACCCAATCTGATGGTCCCCTGCCATAAACAAACTATACAACAGAAGGAAGAAACTGTTGCAGAAAAGAGGAAAATCGCAGGATGCAAAAATCTCCCTTACCAGCCTCAGCAAGAAGCTGAGATCCCTCAGGAAATCCTCCAAAGCTAGTTATGAAAATAAAATTGTCAAAGATTCCAAGGACAACCACAAGGCATTCTATAGTTATGTCAAGAATCTAAATGGCAATGCTCAGATCTGCTCTGAGCTACAACAAAATGGCATCAAATATACTGATCCCAAGGATATTGCCAATATCCTGGCAGATCGATTCAGTGCCAACTTCACCCCCCTCTCACCCCCTAAAGGGCCCATCTCAATATCAAAAGATTGCCAAATTCCGGTAATCACGGCCACACAGGGGGACCAGACGACATCCCGGGCTGTGTACTACATGAACTACAAAATGAACTGGCACCCCACCTAAGTGTCATGTTTAATCATAGCCTCACCTCAGGCTTCATGCCCAATGAGTGGCGCACAGCCACAATTATCCTACTCCACAAGGGGGGATCCACCTTGGATCCCAGGAACTATCATGCCATTAGTCTGATGAGCCTGATTTGCAAAGCCATGGAACGCATTATCAGGGAACTTATAAACAAAGACATTGGCGACCTTCAAACACTGGACCCCACCCAGTTTGGCTTCATAAAGGGACAATCTTGTCTCCTCAACCTGACTGACTTCTTCGAATCAGTCTCCAGAGCTGTGGACAAGGGTAAGGCATCCACACAGCCTATGTGGACCTTGCCAAGGTCTTCGACACCATCCCCCACTTTGGAATCATAGATAAACTTACTAAGCTGGGCATTAATCCCTACGTCACTCAAAGGGTTGCCAACTGGCTTACTGACAGAACCTACACTGTAAAAGTAGCCAACTCAAAATCCAGCTCCAGACAAGTGACAAGTGGAGTACCTCAGGGTTCAGTCATGGGACTGCTCTTTTTTGGCATCCACTTCTCTGAAGTACAGGCCAGTACTAAGGGACTCTGGCTAACAAAGTTCACAGAGGACTAAAAACTGGGAGCCATTATTGAATCCCCAAATGATGTGGCTATTCTACAAAAGGGCTTTACAGAAACAGATGCTTGGTGCCAGAGCCATGGGCTCAAGCTCAATGCCAAGAAATGTATAGTTATCCCCTTTGGGAAAAACCAAGTACCCATGAATTACCACATAAGTGGCAGTACACTAAACACCAAAAGTGTGATATGGGACTTAGGGACACAGGTGGACAGTGGTCTCACCTTCGATAACCACATAGCCACAACAGTCAGGAAATCCTTCTATGTGGCACACCTCATCACTAAGGGCTTTTCATCCAGAAAAAAGGAGGTCATTGTCCCACTGCACTCATCCCTCATTAGACCCATTATAGAATACAATGCCCTATTTAGTATGTACCTCACAAAACACCTGCAACAACTGGGAAGGCCACAGAAATACCTCACTAAAAGAATCACAGGCCTAAAGCAGATGCCCTATGCTGACCATCTAAAAAAACTCCATCTATACTCTGTCGCATATCACCTACTCAGAGGTGATCTCTGCTTAACATACAAGGCCATGTCAAACCCAGTGCTGTTGGACATGCTACAAATAAAGAAATCCCAATCCCTCAGAGCCACATGCTCCAGGTATCTAAACCTGGTCATCACAATGAACAAAACATGCTGGAGGGATAGGTTCCTGGCCCAGAAACTCCCCATACTCTGGAATAGACTGCCCATACATGTCAAGCTGAGCACCTCTTTGGCCCTCTTCAAAAGGAACCTTGATGACTGGATGGAAGATAGGGGTTCACGTCAGTCACCCTGCTAGACAGGGGACCAGGGAAGTAAATATTCTGGGAAGAAATAGCCAGGGAAATGTTATGGCTAGGCTTGTATAGGCCCTAGGGTCGATAGCCTAGTACCAACCTATGAACCTATAAGGAGAATGAAGTCAACAGGCATCTATATAAGGCAGATTCGCTGACAGAAAGAGTCCAGATGAGTCTGGAGGACTTTGCTTTTGGAGTAAGATGCAACAAGGTCGAAGCAGTCTGCTGTAAGATAAGGAGTCCTTTGATGATTTTAATTTAGAGCTGCCATTGGAAGTCCTAGTGGTTGGAAACCTGAGCCATACTTTTCATCAAGGAGCAGTGAGCCAGAGACAGGTTTTCACAACTATAAGGTATTGCCTGAAAGAGACTTTTTTCAAAGACTTGTATTTATCACAGCTTTTTTTCTTACTGGAGGCCTTTATTCAACAGAGACTCTAGCAATGTGTTAAAGACCTTATTGTTTGTGCCAGACACTTATATGCACAACCAGGCAATGTTTATCCAGACTCTTCACTTGTGTGTCTAATTTCTGGTTACTTGTTAGAGAGGCACTAACTAAACAAAGTGTCAGTGTTAGCCATTAGGCGGTCTAATGAAAGAAACTGTATGTTACTGCTTTACCTTGTTTCTGTTAACACTTGCTGGGGGGAGACCTGGCAAAAGTGACTTTATGTTATATGCATTACCTTGAGAGCACTTGCCAGTGTAAGACTTGGTGAGTGGAAGAGACAGAGCGAAGCACTTTTTTGTTGTTCTTGACTTCTTTAATGTTATGTGAGAACTGATTCCAAAGTGTTATTTGGCCTATTAGTCATGTCCCTTTCTAACATAATACCACACAGTGGCTGTTTAATTCTAAAGTATCACTGCATAACAAAAGTTGTTATATCTCGCAAAGCATTTTGGGATTCCACTTGTTGCTATATTTTCAGTTGAAGTTTTGGCAAAGTAGGCATGTCTTTACATTTTTTACAATAAAATACTGATGCCTTCACATAGTACAGCTGGTGAATGCATATGTCAGCTGAAACCTCACCTAGCAATACCAGTTTCAACTGTTGCCTCCAAAACAAGTAGTGACCACTAATTCCCCACACCGAACAGACCAGTGGTTCTATTGGTGTGCTGGTGTCCTGTATGAGGGATCACAAAACTAAAGGATATCTAGTGTGGAACTGCTGCTTCAAGCTATTGCTATCACTGCTGAGGGATTGCTAATTAAATTCATTGCCCAGCCAAGATCTACATTTCCTGTGAAGCCTCTCAGCCATGATGAAGACACTGGAGCATATTTAGCAAGCTTTGAAAGGATTTCCCACCAGAAAGGATGAAACCAGTCTTCCTGGGCATACATCTGAGCAGCACATCTCATGGGAACTCTTTATACATATATGGACATTTCCAGTGCAGAGTGTGGAGACTGACAGAGTCAGAAAAAGATTACTGGCCAGAGTTTATGTCAAGTTTGGAAACCCAAGCCCATGAGTTTTATGAATGGTCCTTTTCCAGATCTAAACTTCCTCCGTTTGACTTTCTACAAGAACTGCAATCTGAGAAGTGATTGCAAGGTGTTATCAAACCTGTACATTTTTTTCCTGATTGCACTTTTTCTAAAATGGTGCCTCAGGATAAATGATTTAGTTATAAAGTGTTCTTCTATAACAGAATTTGTTACAGCTTGCAAAGCATTTTAGTTTCCATCTGTTGTTGCACTTTCAATTCCAGGTTTGGAAGGGTTGACGTTTATTTCTGTTTGTAACAATAACATTTTGTAAAGAAGAAAACTATGATATCTGTTGCCTCTGCATCCTGCAATAGGAATTCATGAATTCATAAAAACAAGATCAGGCTATGGGATCCGTGATGACTATGTTATAGCCATGAATGCAGCATCCTACGACACAGAAGCACATTAAAGCATTAAAACTGTAGTATATTTCCAACACTGTTTGCTATGTAAAACTCAGCAGAGTTTGAAAATGATATACAGTATCATTAAGCAATAATTCAAGACTGTGAGTGGGTATATCAGAAGTTACCCAGGGTTAGTGTGATCACAAGGGTAAATCCTACTGTAGCCACAAACAGGAGTGGACCATTGATATTATACAATTTCATGCTTACCATTCTTAATTAATGTATTTGTATAAGGGCACTTCAGTTTTCTTCCATGTTCCCTTCCTTAGACTGATGTATACTGTATGGGAATGTATACTTACAGTCCCACACGTGCACAGTAAATCAGTGCAGTGCAGTGCAGGAGAAGCAATGGAGAAAACATAATCTCTGTTGCTGTTTATGTTTATTTTTAACAGTTTAAAAAAATAAGAAAAAGCTTTTACAAAGACAACATAAGAATTTAAAGAAAACCAAGTAGGTTTCTGTTTGTTTAGTTATATAGACTGTACCTGTTTTTTCTTAAATTGTTCACACTTCCTGTGAAGCCACTCAGCCATGATGAAGACACTGGAGCATATTTAGCAAGCTTTGAAAGGATTTCCCACCAGAAAGGATGAAACCAGTCTTCCTGGGCATACATCTGAGCAGCACATCTCATGGGAACTCTTTATACATATATGGACATTTCCAGTGCAGAGTGTGGAGACTGACAGAGTCAGAAAAAGATTACTGGCCAGAGTTTATGTCAAGTTTGGAAACCCAAGCCCATGAGTTTTATGAATGGTCCTTTTCCAGATCTAAACTTCCTCCGTTTGACTTTCTACAAGAACTGCAATCTGAGAAGTGATTGCAAGGTGTTATCAAACCTGTACATTTTTTTCCTGATTGCACTTTTTCTAAAATGGTGCCTCAGGATAAATGATTTAGTTATAAAGTGTTCTTCTATAACATAATTTGTTACAGCTTGCAAAGCATTTTAGTTTCCATCTGTTGTTGCACTTTCAATTCCAGGTTTGGAAGGGTTGACGTTTATTTCTGTTTGTAACAATAACATTTTGTAAAGAAGAAAACTATGATATCTGTTGCCTCTGCATCCTGCAATAGGAATTCATGAATTCATAAAAACAAGATCAGGCTATGGGATCCGTGATGACTATGTTATAGCCATGAATGCAGCATCCTACGACACAGAAGCATTAAAGCATTAAAACTGTAGTATATTTCCAACACTGTTTGCTATGTAAAACTCAGCAGAGTTTGAAAATGATATACAGTATCATTAAGCAATAATTCAAGACTGTGAGTGGGTATATCAGAAGTTACCCAGGGTTAGTGTGATCACAAGGGTAAATCCTACTGTAGCCACAAACAGGAGTGGACCATTGATATTATACAATTTCATGCTTACCATTCTTAATTAATGTATTTGTATAAGGGCACTTCAGTTTTCTTCCATGTTCCCTTCCTTAGACTGATGTATACTGTATGGGAATGTATACTTACAGTCCCACACGTGCACAGTAAATCAGTGCAGTGCAGTGCAGGAGAAGCAATGGAGAAAACATAATCTCTGTTGCTGTTTATGTTTATTTTTAACAGTTTAAAAAAATAAGAAAAAGCTTTTACAAAGACAACATAAGAATTTAAAGAAAACCAAGTAGGTTTCTGTTTGTTTAGTTATATAGACTGTACCTGTTTTTTCTTAAATTGTGCTTTGTCCCTCTGCATATACCAGTAGAAAGTTTGGCCTTCAATGATACTTTAGTGGCTGGACTTTTTTTCCATTGATATAGGCTTGATTTATAATGGGCATGGTTGGGCTCTCCAATCAATGTGCTCATTTTTGAATAGTAACAAGCCATTATTGTGCAATAGTAGTTAACTGGTTGCCTTTTAATGTGCAAAGGAATACACACAAAACAATGCATCAGTGCATGACAGAAGACAAAATGATGTGAGGCATGAAAAAAGGGCACCATAAGGGGTGTGGCCAAGATGGTGAGCAGTTAACAGCACTATTTTTAGATCTGTTTCACTTTAACATCTCTGACAGGATATTTACCTAAAAACTCAAACAGAACATTTCAAAACTTGAATGATTTATAGTTGAACAACTTCTGAAAGATTTACTGAAAAAAAAAAAAAAGACTGAAACTCTTTGAATTGCTTTTTCCTGTCAAGAAACTAGAAAGATCTAATTGTTTCAGAATGAGCTACTCTAAGCCCAGTGTACAGGAAAGTAAAATTAAAAAAGACATTCAGGTTATACTAAGTAAAATCAATGAGTTATCTGTAAAGACAGATAAATTAGAAAGCAAAATGGACAATTTTAAAGAGGAATGTAAAAAACAAGTTGAAGTGCTGAGTGAATCTCTTAAACAACAGTCATCACAAATCTCGAGTATAGAAGAGGCAATGTCTTATTTAGGTGGAAGATTGCTTGAAGATGAAAATAACACTGAATTTTGTCTGAAACAAAACTTATTCCAGGAAAAATAGAAGGCTCAGAGAACAGATCTGTAAGGAATAACATCAGGATTTATTGGATTCCTGAAAAAGAAGCGGGAGACAGTAGGATACAATTTCTTCATACCTGATTGCCTAAAACTTTGAACCTGCCTGAAGCTTTTTCCTTTGGCACATTAATCAATTCCAACCCATTTAAAAAAATGCCTTCACCAAGGTCAGTGATCATAAGATTTTTCTCAAGTCGAGATAAGGGTTTAATTTTAAAAGCAACACAGACTAAATATCCAGTTAAAATTAAAGAAAATACTATAAGATTTGAGAATGACTATTCAATATTAGTGACATGAAAGAGAAAAACATATGATACTTGTTAAAAGCTTAAGGACAAACAATACTAAAGCACAAATTTTGTTTCCAGCAAGAAATAAGGATTCACCTTCCAGAAGGAAAGAAGATTTTTAACACCTTGGAAGATGCAATGACCTTTATACAGTAAAATAAAATCCTAGAAAAACAGAGGAAATGGACTGGAATGTATTAACTTCTTTGAAGAGAAATGCAACAAGTGATGGTTGGTTAATAAAAGACAAAAACAGTAAAAAAATGAAGGACAAATACAAATCAGTGTATTTCATGGTTATGAATTCTTGTTAATTTAATTAAGTACTTAGAATACTTATAAAAAGGTACTGAATATTACTTTTTACAAAGTAAATCATTTATTTATTTACCTACTTCAAATGGTTATTGGTTCCCTTTTTAAAATGTTCCAGTTTGATTCTCTTAGATATATATGAAATTAAAGCCACTTATTTTCATTTAGAGTTTAAAAGGTTAAACTATTCATTTTATTAAAAGTTAATTATTATTATGATGAAACTTATGTTAGGTGACACACGTTTTGATATCTTGGTATAGCCGAGTAATGTACTATTAAATATAATAGAAGATGCAACCAATGATACTAAAAAAGCATGTTAAGTTACATTCTGGGTTCTTAAAATGTTCCAGTACTGAACTACTGATAGTATACTTGACATGCCAAAGCACCCAGCAAAGACATGCTATGTTATAAACAAAGTATAAAAAATAGCTTTTTACATATATAAAAGTTATTATTGGAATGGTATCAAATAATTAGAGTAACATTCATATTTTTGCAACTTAAACATGGACTGTCATTCTTTTAAAGCAAATGTATATGCTGTGTCTCCTTTAAAAAATGACTGCTTTATATTAAATATCTCATACAAATAGTGCTTACTGAACCATTAAATGTTTTTGTTGTTTTTTTAGTGTTTTGGAGGTGTTTGGGGGATTGGTGTTTTGTGTAGAGGTGGCTTTTATTCACTTGTGAGCATTTTTATGTGAATTGTAACTGATTCATTTTCAAGTCCTTATCATGAAAACCAGCTTGAAATAACTTAGAGTCATGAGCACTTTTGTGATGCTGCAGGAGTAATCCCACATATCTGAGATGATTTTGCACAAACACACTTGTACAACTATTATGATATGAAAGCAATCTATGAGGGTAATCAAGCACACCGAACTGACACTATAACATCTGCTGGACATGTTAGGTGGGACATTACTATTATACCTATATGTGACATTATGATCAATACAATACAGGCTAGTTGACAGGTGTTCATGGCATATATATATATATATATATATATATATATATATATATATATATATATATATATAGGGCACAATCCACACTATCATGACTGTAACAATGTTGTCAAACTGCTATGTATGTACTATGTGCATCACTGGAACAGGTACACCAATGAGACAGAGTTGAAAGAAACTAAATGGATCATTGAGCTAGCAGCATACAAAACCCCAGGTTTAAATGGGTTTATACCTTTAAGACCTGCACTAAAGAAAAGGAAGGTGCAGTACTAAATGTTAACAGAAGAGCTATATAAAAACTGCAGTTTCATTTGAGTTCTGTATCTGAAGAAGGGCTTGGTCCCAAAAGCGCTCATTCCTGTGTTTTTAATTATGTTTTAAATAAAAGTTTTGAAGCTGTTCAGTGTGGTGGCCAGTACCTGCTTTTTTTCTTCTTTCCTTTGGAATTTTTGTCAGCAGGCAGCCTTTGGTGGGGAATCTACAGTTCATTTATGATGTCTGTGACTTATATAATGGACAGGCCTGATGTATGGTTCTGACCACTGGATCTGAGATATAGGTCACTTCACACATTTCAACATATTTAGATGCCACATATGTGATTCATTGGTCTATCCACTTGGTGATATAGCTGGTTATTGCCACATCTGACAGCGTTGATTGAATACCTTTGTGTGGATTTGTGTCAAATGCCTTGGCCCGGTCAAGTTCAACAGGATAATAGTGTTGCCATCTTGCATGCCCTCAATGACCTCTTTGAAGACTCTATCAGATGTGACAGATAGGGTATATATAGCAGTTTGGCATGCAGTATAGAGAGAAAGAGTGGTTTGAAGGAAGTAATTTGAATTGGGGGAATTGTAGCAGTAGACACAAATGACTGCTGTTCTGAGATTGTAAGAAATTTTGCCCTATGAGTTTAGAAGTTAGAAAAAGCAACTGCTCATGTAGAAGTTTGAACAGCTAGAAGCCAATCAGTAAGTCTGATATTTGCTTAACAGGGAGCTTTTTAACTTTAATATCTAAAGTTAAACAGTGGTGTTCTTTTGATAGAGAGTGAGCGATTAAATAGGAGATTTTGGTTGTAGTAGTATTGATGATTGTAGTTTTTCTTTGGAATGAGCAGCAGCTATATTCAGATTACAGAACTGCAACTCCTTTGCCTATGTCTAATCTTTAAAAGTGAGAGAGAAATGCAAAGGTGTTTTAGTCCCAGAAAAGACAGGAGTTATCTTTTTTAATGTGTTGTCTAGGTGAAGCCTGAATCTTAGGAAGAAGTATAGCCATACTCTAAGATACTTGAATGAGGGGATATGCTTAGTTGGGTTGTTAATAAGGTCATTGATTGTTAGGGGTTCACATATTCTAAATTTTTGTTTGTTTCCATAAAGAATAGTTTTTGTTCTAGATGAGTTGAGAATGACATATTTATTATTGATCCAGCTATCCATATCCTAGACCTGATCATTACCAACATGGGCAACTGCTGTTCCACACCAGAGGTCAAATTCCGCATTGATCAGATCTAACCACAAGCTAATCACCCCAGACATCCACATCCCGCCCGTACTCCCTATTAGGGAAACCACCTTAAAAAATTTCTCCAAAGCCAACTTCATGCTTCTTAAGACAGAAGTGGCAAACTTCACGACACCCATGCAGATGGACAATAGCCGTACGACTGCTGAATCCTACACAAATGCACTTTATAAGCACTTACACGAGTGCATGGATCGTGCTATCGCTAACAGAACCAAGATGCTATCCTCCAAAAAAAGGAAGCCAATCTGGTGGTCCCCTGCCATAAACAAACACTACAACAGTAGAAAGAAACTGTTGCAAAAAAGAGTAAAATCCCATGATTGGAGGAACTTCCTGGTCAGCCTCAGTAAGAAGCTGAGATCCCTCATAAAATCTTCCAAAGCTAGCTACGAAAACAAAATCGCCACTGATTCTAAAGACAACCACAAAGCATTCTATAGCTATTCAAGAATCTCAATGGCAATACTCAGATCTGCTCTGAGTTACAGCACAATGGTACTAAATATACAGAACCAACCGATATTGCCAACATCCTGGCAGATAGGTTCAGTGCTAACTTTAACCCCTCTCACCCCTTACAGGGCCCATCTCTATACCAGAAGAATGTAAAGTTACTGTAATCATGGCTGCACAGGTAAAAACCACACTCTCCAAAGCCAAGAACGCAGCATCCATGGGACCTGACAACATCCCAGGCTGTGTTCTACACAAACTACAGAATGAACTGGCACCCCATCTAAGCACCATGTTCAATCATAACTTCACTTCAGGCTTTGTGTCCACTGAATGGCACACAGCAATGGTTATCCCACTCCACAAAGGGGGAGCCACCACGGATCATGGGAACTACCGCCCCATTAGCCTAATAAGCCTGGCCATGGAACGTATCATCACTCTGGATCCCACCCAGTTTGGGTTTGTAAAAGGCAGATCATGTCTCCTAAACCTAGCAGACTTCTTTGAAGAATTCACCAAAGCCATAGAAGAGGGTAAGGTGGTTCACACAGTCTATCAAGATCTTGCCAAGGCTTTTGACACCACCCCCCACTCTGGAATTATAGATAAACTCACTACACTAGGTATAAATCCCTATGTCACAAGATGGGTTGCCAGATGGATCACTGACAGAACCCACACTGTGAAAGTAGCAGACTCCAAATCCGACTTCAGCCCAGTGACAAGTGGAGTACCACAGGGTTCAGTCCTGGGTGCTCTCCTGTTTGGTATCTACTTTTCTGAAGTACAGGCTAACACAGAAGGTCTTTGGCTAATGAAGTTTGCAGATGACTGCAAACTAGGAGCCACAATCAAAACTCCTAACAATGTGGGCATCCTACAAAAGGGCCTCACTGAGACAGATGCCTGTTGTCAAAGCCATGGCCTCAAGCTCAATGCCAAAAAGTGAATTGTCATCCCCTTTGGTAAAAACTCTGTACCCATTAGCTACCACACAAGTGGTAGTCTACTTAACACCGAAAGTGTGATAAGAGACCTTGGGACACAGGTGGACAGTAGGTGGACAGTAGTCTCTCCTTTGATAATCACATTACCACAGTAGTCAGGAAATCCTTCTATGTGGCACACCTCATCACAAAAGGTTTCTCATGCAGGAAAAAAAATGTCATTGTTCCTCTCTACTCATCACTCATTAGACCCATTATAGAGTACAACGCTCCTTTTGGTTTGTACCTCACAAGGCATCTACAACAACTGGAAAGGCCACAGAAATACCTCACAAAAAGCATTACCAGCCTCAAACAGATGCCCCACGCAGACCATCTAAAAAAACTCCAGCTTTACTCTGTTGCATATCACCTACTGAGAGGCGATTTCTGCCTAACATACAAAGCTATGTCAAACCCAGAGCTGTTGGACATGCTTCATTTAAAGAAATTCCAAGCCCTCCAAGCTACACCCTCTAGGGACTTAAACCTTGTCACTACAATTAACAGAACATAGTGGAGAGATAGATTCCTCTCCCAGAGACTTCCTATACTCTGGAACAAACTACCTATCTATATCAAGCAAAGCTCCTCATTAGCACTCTTCAAGAAAAATTTGACGATTGGATGGGAAATAGGAAATTCATCCCGGGGATCACCTCTGTGGCTCTGCTCGACAGGGGCACAGGAAAATAATTTTCTTGGGTGGCGAAAACCAGGGTACCTTTTTGGATAGGCTTATATAGGCCCTAGGGCCAATAGCCTAGTACCTACCTATGAACCTATAATGAGGGAGTGAAAGTCAACTTGCAGTGCATGTTGACGTGTTCTGAGGGAGTAGTCTATGTGAAAAAGGTCATGTCATCAGCATAAAGTAACAGTGTGAGATGTGGAAAGTCAAGGGGAAGCTTGTTAATGTGTATGGAAAATAATACTGTGGCTAGAGTAGATATCTGTGGGATACTTTTTTGAAAAGGGGATGTGTAAAAGTGTCACTGTTAAAGTTTACGAAATGTGCTGATTGTTGTGATAGCCATGGAACTAGGCAATAGCATCAGGGCTAACACCAGTTTCAATGAAGTAATCTAAAAAGTTGGAATGAATAAGTAAGTCAAATGTCTGGTGAGGTCAGCAAAGATAGCACCTGATTACACATAATATTTCCATCCACATCAGAATGTTGACTTGGAGAGGCCAGGGGGTAGTGAAAGGAATTTGACCACACCATAAATTATGCTATTTGTGAAAGGAAAGGTGATATTAGGAAAAGTGTACTGTGATAGCTGGAAGCAGATATTTCATTCAAAAACTTTGTGTAAAGTGGGAACTATGGATTTGGATCTATAGTGAGATGGAAATGTGGAATTCTTTTGTCTTGGAAATCGTTTTACAATGACAGATTTCCATATGTTTGGCATAGTATTGTTATGGAGGCAAAGACTGAAAATATGCTGAAAAGGAATAACTATGTAGTTATGACAGTGGTATATAAACCAGGGGTTGAGTTATGGGTACCAAGGGGACTGTCCAGCTATATTTCTTCTAACACTAATGATATGTCTTTTGCTGAAATATGTTTTATACAAAATTGAAGGAAAGCCAATTAACTGTTTAATTTATCTTTAAACAATATGATTATAGTTTTAAAAAGTTATTACTGTACTCTGCTTTGACAGCAGTAGTTAGCAAAGTGGTCATTAATGTACATTATACCATGACCCCCCAAAACGTGCACGCTGATTGGCCAGCGTGCCCTTTGTAAATCGAGTTATACTAATGGAAAAAGGTCCGGTCGCCCGGACTTTTTCCATTAGTATAACTTTCGCTATGTTAAATGGGTTTAACATAGCGAGACAGTTAAAATAAGCAACGGAGATCTCCGTTGCTTATTTTAGCTGTCTCGCCATGTTAAACCCATTTAACATAGCTTTAAGTAGCACAACAGAGAAAGAGGCAAGATCTCCGTTGCTTTTTATGCTAGCCAATGAGTTTAACATAGCGAGACAGTTTAAAATAAAGCGGACATCTCCGCTGCTTATTTTAAAACTGTCTCGCTATGTTAAACTCATTTAACATAGTGAAACACTAAAAAGCAACGGAGACCTTGCTTTCAACTCTGATGTACGCAGGCACGCAGTACATCAGAACTGGATGCCAGACATCTGCGGAAGGGCAGTAAACAGGCATTATACTATGCCATTATTTAAGAAAAGTAATAGTTTCTTTTCTTAAATAATGTCATAATTATAATAATATAAACCGCCTGGGTGTGTGTAAAATGGTAACCCACGGTTGGCTTTGTTTGGTCCCCGGGCGCCCCGCCTGGGACCAAACCACGCCAACCGGCAATTTAGCATTCACACCCAGGTGTGGGTTATTGCTATATTACTTTTGCAAACAGGCTATATTAATTCAGAATTAATATAAAACAACATAACTTATAAAATTTAACAAGAAACTGAAGAAATTAAAGAAAAGGGTAATTCAATACTGGAGCTCTTCTTGACTCGACTGAGTTATCTAAAAACAGAGCACTCTAAAGTGATGAGTACAAAATAAAGCTTGTGTTTTTATTCCTGTTTTATAAGCCAGCATCCAGTAGCAAACCAAAGCTGCATTAACAAGTGCTACATGCCAAATAAAAAGCATGATGTCACTCCTTGAGAAGAGATGAGTGCAAAGTGAGTAGTCACATGATGTCTGACCTACTTACTCTAGGGGTGGGGAGGGATGATGTTACTCTGTAGTAACGCTGCTTATTCTTGGATAGTTGCTGACTAGTGGGATTTTTACACTTACACCTCACATTTGTATACTCAGCAGCAAAATGCAGCTGTTGCCTTTGGCTTTTGTCTGACGTCTGCTTTTTCCTTTTGTTGTTTGTTAATTTCATTTTTTCCAATCCTAGTGTAAAAGTCTAGTTATGGGTTGCTCAGTAGCTTTATTAGAGTTCTTTCTTCAGGGTCTTTTCACACCAGTCAAATCTGTTATCAGAAGAAAATGAAATAATTACATTTTACAAAAGATCCTTTGGTATTTCACTGATCTCTTCTTCTAATTCAAGACATATTTGTTGGTATAACTAATAAAGGGCATTTTTTGTATGTACCTATTTAGTTGTTAACAAAGTATGATCAGTATACCTTTCAATTGTCCATATTTTCGCAGAATGTCCAGATTTTCATCTTATATGTTTAGTCTGTTTTCATAAAATTTTGTTTTTCAGGTAATTCTAACAAATTGAGAATAATGACAACCATATAGATCTTACAAATTGTTCAGGGTCACATAATATGTAAGCAGAGGATGAAGCAATGAAACCCAATACCAAAACATGAGTTGTACTAGGAGAGACCCCGACAAAAAAGATACAGTGGCAGGCAGTAGCTATAAGAGCTTCTCATAATGGAAAGCTTCAGTATCTATGATGGCAATAGTTTTGGACATAATGGACTATTAATTTGGAGGCTGAACTGTGTAACACTGTTCAGTCAGGAGCCCTGTAGATTAAATGACAACCTACTCTCCATTTCTGAAGGATAACTAGATTGGTTACTCCTTTGGCACTATTACTATATTATGCTCACTCTTGTTTCTTTGTTGGCTAAAGCATGCAAGGAATGTGCCTTTAAGTTCGCTGAACAACCAATCAAAAACTTTATTTGTCAAAAACTGTTCAATAACCATTTATTGTTTGAAGTCCAGTCCAATAATCTGCAGCCACTAAATTGTCATTCAGGACAAAGGGACCACTCACCATAGGTACCTACAATCCTTATGGTCACAACGACCCTGGACATTAAATTTAGTTGTACTGTTGTCCCTTGACTTTTCAATACATAGGGAATGTATAACCTAAAATGTCTTTTTAAGTCTGATTATTTTTATTTATTTATTAGTTTGCCTGTCTATCTATATATTTAGCCATGCATACTTTGTTGACAGGGTTTAGTCTCACGGTTTAATTTCTTCATATCCTTTGGGTTTCTAATACCATGATGGGAATGGATCCCATTCCTAAGTCAAAGTATAATTCAAGTTCAGAAAATTACTATTGTTTCAGTCTTTATTCATTCTTATATACACAACCTTTTCACTCTAAGATGCTTATTGTTTTAGGTAAATTCCTAAGTGGCGACTGCCATTAAACAGCGCATTGAGATAACTAAGGTAAAGGAAGGCGCACCATAAGCATGAACATGTATGGGATGAACATTATATTAACCACTGGATATCTTGAAAGAAATGAATGATATAGATTTTTTTCAGGCAGGTAAGATTCATTCAAACTTGGCAAAAAGAGCATATGTATTTTATATGTATTTGTCACCTTCCCAACAACGATTAGCCTAAAATAGGCCACCTATGATAATGAATTAAATAGAAAGTCATCCTCCACATAATGAAAACTGGAGGCTGCCAATGCACTCAACATTATTATAGTCATTCTAAGAGCTGAAAAATGTTGAAATTTACCCTAAATGTCTAACAACATATACAGAATCCATCCTACCTGACGCATAACCATAGCTAACTTTTATTGGTGCCTTGTAGTAGAGACCAGAGCTGAACAGGAAGTGAGGCTGTCAAGAGCTCAATCATGTCAATAAGAAATAACAAGTGTAAAAACAGGAACCCATGTCTTGCACCTGGGCACTGAAACTTTAAATTAAAAATGGAAAAATAGTATTTTGTTAGTCAAAACTAGGTCAGACTGATTAAAAAATACAACATATTCAACATTCTTGGAGAGAATGTTTACTTTTCCAGGATCACAAACATGCATGGTTGATATATAGTATTAAAAAACATTATGAAGTCGATAAATGGAAAACTACAGTCTTTGTGCGATGACTAAATAATTTTGTTAAACCGTTAAACATAACCTAAAATTGGCACTGGCATCTACATTAACCAACTCAACTTGGAAAATAATCATGATGGTTCCAACTTTCAAATAATGCAGTCAGCTAATTTGGTGCTTGCTATTCCTGGGATTCAGAAACATGCTTACTGCAACTACAGAAGAACTATCATGGAGAAGCCAATAATCTCATAGTAGCACATAGGTAATTATCAGCTAGGAAGAAGGAGTGTTTTACTTAAAGCATTAACTAATTAATAAATGCACTTCCGTAATCTGCAGTAGTGCCAGTGGGAGAAGTGTTTACCAGTGTAGCTATGGAACTGTCAAGCAGCAATAGTGAGCAAGTTTCATGCATGCCTATGTGCACAAGCACAACACTGTGATACTATGAAAATAGGTACAGGCCACTAGAAATGGTTCCCAGTGATGTTCCTGTGAAGTTTTATTCAATGAACTATACAGACAAAATGGGAGCATAGGAAAGTCTGAGGGAGAAAGAGAAAAAGAGAAACATTCACGAGGACATAGAAAAGCATGAAAGTAGACAGTGGGCAAGAAAGGTATATTTTTTGAGGACACAAATCCATTTTTTTTATCAAGTGGGGTAAATGGAGAAGGATGCAAGGGCCTGTAAAGGGACATTAAGAGGCTAGAGTTAACCAAGATAGAGCTTACCAACAAACATAAAACACAAACGAAAACAGCATGTATGTTCTGTTGTGACATAGGTGGGGGGTTATATAGTCTAGCACAAGGCTAAAGCATAACAATGTTGAAAGCTATGTAAAGCATAGATAATTATGATAGGGTCTCCCATTGTAACTGCTTTAATATGGGTCTGAGACAGTGGCCAAGAAGTTCAACTTGAGATTGAAGCTCGAGAGATAATCTTGCCATCCATATTGAGAGTTATGATATCTGATCATAATTCTGTGTAATACATGGAGCTTTACTTGATCCATGCGCTACAGTACTAATTTCAGAAGAAAAAAACTGAAAATGTTTTATCAACTTTGAAAGCCATTAAAGTACTTAGCGAGTGCTATTAAACAGACAAAAACACACCCTTCACATTATTTGCTTAAAAATTCTGTGAGAAACATGTTAAAAACTAGGAATAGTTTTTAAATAATCCTTTAATTCTCTTAAAACTTTGACTGAACAACATGTTTTCTGAACAGTACAATGTATGAAACTAATTGTGGCATTTCTGACTTACTGCAATCTTAGTGATTTACCTGTAGGAAAATATAGGCGGGAAGGAACAACTAATTGATTCAGTCTCAAGGGACAGATGACAGGCATAGACAGCAGTAGCAGAAACAAAGTTGTTTTAACTTCTGCCACTGTTGTTTGATAGCTGGCACCGTCACCCCTGAGTCCCTAGGCCAAGACTTGATCATAACAGCATGTAGGTGGATAAGTAACAATAGTTTTTGATTGGATCTCTTGCTAAAGAAGCACTTAGCAAGTTCATTTTTTCTGAATTTTGGACTGTTCTCACACCAGCCCATACTCTACAAAACTTATGTACCTCTTTGATGTCAGAGAGGTACACAACTAGGCTTTCTTTTTTTTAATTTCAAAATGTAATAAGTATGCTCCATGCGCTTCAAGACTATAATCCTTGCCATGCTTACCTGTGTTAATCTCCATAAGGCATATTTCTCCACTATACCACCTAGTCACTCAATGCTGCCTCCACATACTCATGCCCTACATGGAAGATACCGCCAACCGTGTCACTTCAAGGCAGTTGCTATTAATTCTGTATACTAGCTTATATCCAAACTACCATGTAAAGAAGCTAAGAATAATGGTGAATTTCACTTTTTCTTCCTAAAAATACTTTTTTATCTTGATACTATCATCTATACAAATGATCCTCTTTTAATGTTCTTTCCACTGGAATTTTTCACTTATTAGTCTATTATCCAGGTGTACTACTCCAAACAACCAAGGTGACTCTATCTTATTTCCAGTCTAAATCTACCAGCAAGGATCCTTGTAAAATTATTTAATTTTAGCTCATTGATTATGTTGCTCTCAAAGGTATTCTTAGCAACTCCCAGTATAATTCTGGAAGTGATATAATAACTTACTTGCTGCGTCAATCAACAAGTGTTATTTTACCATTATGGACAATTGTCTGGTAATGTCATTGTGGACCTTAAGAATGCCATTCACTTTATTGCTCATACCATCTTATTTGCAGGCCTGCCTCTTTAGGCTTTGCAGACGCTATAGAAGAATATGTCAGTGACTAGCTCTTTGGTTTACTTTGAACTCGCTATGTCTCTATCACAGTTAACTTTACCACTTGGTGTACTTCAAGGCTTGATCCTGGGACCTCTCCTCTTCTCTTAACCATCTCAGTCTTGATATTTCATTACTTTATTTATTTATTATTTGTTGACCAGGGAAGTCTGACTATTACAGAGCCTATTTTCAGCAGAGGCCCATGGAGAAATGCTCCAGATGCATGTCTTTGCAATGTGGGAGGAAACCGGAGTACCCAGAGGAAACACACACAAATGCAGGAAGGACATGCAGACTCCACACAGAAGGCTCTGCAGCTGAAAATTGAACCAGAGAAGCTCTTGCTGTGAGGTGACAATGTTAACTGCTGCACCACTGTGCCACCCTTATCATTTATACTAATTACCTATAACTATCAATTGATAACAAATGCACTGTAGCTGTTCAGGACTCCTTTCAACTGGAAGTGATTTGAGAAGATTAAACTAAGTACCGGTGATAAAAAGACAGACTTTGGAACATCACAGAAGTTAGTCATGGCAAGTTTGCCTCCTCTAAAAGACACCTCTGGAACCCTAGTTATTTTGGTCTAGTCTTTCATGCACTTATGGCATGACTAGATTTAGCATTAAACATTAATTTGCAGATGTAAAAAAATGACTTCTTGCACAGCTGGGCATTTCCCACAGTTTGACTGAACTACTCACTCAGGAAACTAAAAACATCATCTGCCAATTCATACATTAATGTTTACTTTTAAATTGGATCATCTTTTAACCTTGATCCCCCACAGATTTGCAGGTCCTACCATACTTTATAAAACATCAGTAAACAAAATTTGTCATGTTATTATACTGACTGTGCCTAAGTCACAACAGACAAAAAAAAACAGATTGATGTCTAAATATGTAAAATGCCAAGTGGCTCTTGACTAAAGACAGGGTAGCTTAACTAACTGATTAATTTATAAATTACTAAGTAAGAGATGGGTGGCATAGCAGTGCACTGACTTCATAGATATTGGTTTCTAATTGGGTTCCCAGATGGGTATCTGCATAGTCTGTGTAATTCTCCTTGTGTCTATATCAGTTTTTACTGGATGCACCAATTTCCTTTCATTTCTTAGCGACACACAGTATGTTAACTGGATGATCTTCTAAACTGCCTATTGATGTTCATGCAGTGTGTGTTGTGTGTGTGTGTGTGTGTGTGTGTGTGTGTGTGTGTGTGTGTGTGTGTGTGTGTGTGTGTGTGTGTACCCGCATGTATATGCTTATTCATTGATGAAGTGACTTTACATTGGGAATCAATTTCTTGGTCTTGTACCCATTAAGTTAGTTAGGCTCCAACAAACTCACATCCTGAATTGGATAAAGTGAATATTGGAAAACCAATGAATGAATAACTATATCAGACAACCCTGCTCACTTCTACCAAATAACCTTAATAGGAACAACCTTCATTATTTGTGAAGGTCCTATAACTGTTACTTGCAAACTAAAGAGGCCTCCATTTCACTTAGTTTAACAGAAGAAAAGCCTTTCCAGAATTAGTGTCTGCAATTTTACTCGTAGGGACAGCCCACCCCATTTTAACTTTAAGACAAAATTATTTCACACATCCACTTGTAAATATTTCCACAATCCTGGTTGATCCACATTACCTTTCTTATTGTTATTTTATCTATTTATTTCTAATCTAACCTGGCATGATAATTACTAGCTTATCATGTGTTATTATCTCATTTTGTCAGGAACAATTACTGTTTTCAATTGCTAAGACAGCAAAACTGGAGCCATAACATTTTTATGTTTGTCTCTTGATGTTGGTGTGTGTTGTAGATAAAAAAGGTCTTTGGACCAGATTAATAAATAAATAAAAGCAGACAAACAAAACTTTATCAGTTAAGTACTCTGTTCATTTCAGGAAGCTTACAGTAACTGTATAGTCATATCAGCAAATACAAATACAGAACAACAAAAACAGCACACAATAATATGCAGTGCCTATCTTTTCTCTTTTCAAGTTGTATTATAGCTTGGAGAGAAAGTTAGACATTTAAAGGTTCACAATCATACAGAAGCAGGACCATGAACGAGCTCTAACTGGATTACATGTAGTAAAATTAATAAACTGCTTCATAGGCTGTGCAGTTCAATGTAGAGCTCTAAATGTGCAACAGGCTGCCATTCCATTTAGAGTTAGTTTCACTGCATGTACCCAGAACAAGTGCTGGGATGGATTCCTTCTCAGCAACTTCAGCAGAGACATCAAGTATCAGTGGCAGCAAACAATGAATTCTCCATTTTTGTTTTAAAGTTCACAGACTGGAACAGATTGGTGTGTCTAGATATCACTTGATCTACGTGTCACCTTGCGCATGAATGATTACCCAGAAGAATCACTGTCTAAGTCACAGGACCCAAACCTTTCCTAATTACTCCTGGGATCCAGTTAGGGACATACATTTAAGTAGAGATTTTCAATTCTGTATTTTTAATTTTAAAACTTTAGCTTTCAGAGGTGTTAGAAACAGGTCAGACATGAATGTATGCCTTTATAGCGTGAATATTTCTGCAAGACACAAAACTGTCATCTGCTGATATGTAATTATTAATTTAAATAAGAACCATAACAGTTTTCATTCCTTATCCACATATGCAATTTTCCTCACTGGTTTCATTAAAGCCTGTACACAGCTCTCAGCCAAGCAGTTAGTCGAAACATAAATACAGTGGCAGTTACATGAAGAATTAAATTCCCTTTATAAAATGTATAAAATACACTCTAATGAAGCAAATTATATTTAAGTAAACCAAAACTTTTCCAAAACACCTGCAACACATAGACCTCACAGTCAGAGTGTCAAACAGTCACAGCCCTTAAGGCCAAACACAATGCCAGACACACTAGTCATTGGTGACTCCATAGTCAGACACACTGATGTCCCGCTCACCAGACTGAGTAAGGAGAAGGTCACAGTAAGCTGCCTGTTGGGCGCTAGAATCCGCCACATAACGCAAGCACTCAGGTCTCTCAACAGCAGGTACAAATACGACTCAGTCATTGTCCACGCTGGTGTAAACGACGTACCTCCTTGGACTACATGAAAAGAGACATTGAGGAGCTCTCTGATTATGTAGCCCAGGCAGGTATGACCCTGACCTTGAGCAGTATCCTACCTTCACCAAGAATGATGCCACAATACAGAGATAAGATGATCAGCTTTAACAATTGGCTTAAACACTGGTGTCATTCAAAGGGGATCCAGTGTCTGTCTGCCTGGGATGACATGCTGGACAAGCCACGCTGCTTCGCAAGGGACGGCTTGCACCTGTCACCCCTGGGATTCCGGATATTGGCAAAGGCTCTTGCCACCCCCATAGTGCCTTTTTTAGGCAAGGCTCAAATTCTAAACCTACCACCCTAGAACACAAAAAGGAAAAAACTAAGGGTAATGCTGCTCAATGCCAGAAGTCTAAATCTCAAAATGCACGCACTCGAGGCCCTTCTCAGTATGGAGAACATCGATGTCTGTGCTGTGACAGAAACCTGGTTCAAGGCTCCTGAGAGCACCCCAGCACTATCAGGTTTTACCTCATATCATGCGTTCCGGCCCCAAAATCCGGACAATACCAAGAAAGGAGGGGGGGTATCCATATTCATCAAGGACACCCACACCTCAAGACTGGTGGCAACACACGATGTAGCGGAGACCATCCAGGTGCAATTAACCATAGGCAAGACTGCTCTGCAAATTGTAGCATGTTACAGGCCACCCTCACAAACTCAGGAACCTCACATGGCCTTCCTGAAAACACTAGAGGGGATAAATGTATCACCAAACACCATCATACTAGGTGACTTCAATTACCCTAATATAGACTGGGAACACTACTCAAGCCCAAACACCCTAGCCCAAAAGTTCCTGGAATTCATAAACTCAAATGTCATGGAACAACTAGTCACCATCCCCACAAGAGGAGATAACATACTTGATCTCATCATCACGAACATGGGAGCACAATGCTCAACACCGGAAGTATACCCCTCACTGGTGAGATCAGATCACAAACTAATCTCGCTGGAGGTCCTCATCCCACCCCCATCTGAAATAAAAAAGACCACAGTAAAGAACTTCTCGAAAGCCGACTTCACACTTCTAAAGACTAGTGTGGTCTCCTTTAAGGCCCCCGAGCCGGCGGAAAACAGTACTCAAGCCGCTGAATCACTTACAAATGCCTTCTACCAGCACCTGCAGGACTGCATGGATAAGGCAATCCCAAGCAAAACAAAGACTCTTTGTACCAAAGGCAAGCGTCCAGTCTGGTGGACCCCAGCCATAAACAAACTCTACAACAAAAGGAGGAAGCTACTACAAGATAGAGCAAAATCCTTAAAAGGTAAGACACCCTTGATCACTATAAGTAAAAACTAAGAGCTCTCATAAAATCATCCAAAGCAAATTTTGAGAGAAAAATAGCTAAAGACTCAAAAGACAATCATAAGGCCTTCTTTAGCTATATTTAGAAACCTGGGAGGAAACTCCCAGATATGCTCAGAACTAGTTCAAAATGATGTGAAGATTACTGATCCTACAGACATTGCCAACATACTGGCTGACAGGTTCAGTGCAAACTTCTCCCCTCCCCAAAAGGAGAGATATCTATACCAAATGATTGCAGCCCCCAAACATTTCCAACGCCAAGTGAGAACTGCTCTCTCCAAAGCAAAAACACAGCATCCATGGGACCCGATGGGGTCCCCGGCTGTGTGCTCCACCTAACTCAATGAGGAATTAAACCCACAGCTAGGACAGCTGTTTAATCAAAGTCTTACCTCTGGATACGCACTCCAGGGAGTGGCGCACTGCAACTGTGGTCCCACTTCACAAAGGCGGTGCCTCCACCGACCCTGGAAATTACCGCCCATTAGCTTGACAAGCCTTATCTGCAAAGCCATGGAGAGGATCATAATGGACCTCATAAATAAAGACATAGGAATTTGCAGACTTTGGATCCAACCCAGTTTGGCTTTGTCAAAGGCAGATCATGCCTTTTAAACTTGGTTGACTTTTTCAAACAGTCACCAAAGCCATTGATGAGGGAAAGGCAGTCCATACAGCCTACCTCGATCTGGTGAAGGCCTTCGATACAATACCCCACTCGGGTATCATTGAAAACTCATCAGCTTAAATGTTAACCTACATCACAAGATGGGTTGCAAACTGGCTGAGTGACAGAACCCACAGGGTCAGAGTTGCTGGCGCCATGTCAGACTCAAAGCCTGTCACAAGTGGTGTCCCACAGGGCTCAGTCCTGGGCCCACTCTTGTTTGGCATCTACTTTTCCGGTACAAGCAAACACAGGAGGGTTATGGCTGACAAAGTTTGCAGATGACTGCAAACTGGCCATAGTAGAAAACACATCTGACACAGATATCCTTCAGAAGGGTCTCACAGAAACGGATAACTGGTGCCAGAGCCATGGCCTAAAGTTAAATGCCAAAAAATGCATAGTCATACCCTTCGGGAAAAACAAGGTTACCCCTAGCTACCAAATAGGTGGCAATCCACTGAGCACAGAAGAAGTTATCAGGGACCTGGGGACCCAGGTTGATAGTAGTCTGTCATTCGACACCCATGTAGCTAAAGTAGTTAGGAAGACCTTCTACACTGCCCACCTTATCATGAAGGGATTCTCATCTAGATCAAGGGAGGTCATGGTCTCCCTTTACTCATCACTCATCAGACCAATGATTGAGTACAATGCCCCATTCGGAATGTATCTGACCCGACACTTGCAGCAGCTGGAGAGGCCACAAAAGTTCCTCACCAAAAGGATAAAGGGTCTCAAAAATCTGTCCTATGCTGCCCGACTGAAAGAACTCCAGCTCAGTTCAGTCACTTACCACTTGCTCAGAGGTGACCTTTGCCTAACATACAAGGCCATGTCAAACCCAGATTTGATGAATATGCTTCACCTCAAAAAATCTAGATCCATCAGAGCCACAAGGGCGGGAGACTTAAACCTCGACACGGCTATTAATAGGATGTGCTGGAGGGATAGATTCATCACCCAAAGACTCCCTATGCTGTGGAACAAAATCCCGGTATATGTGAGGCAGAGCACCTGGCTGGCCTTGTTCAAGAGAAATCTTGACCAATGGATGGGAGATCGCAGATATACCCCAGGGATTACCCAAGTGTCACTGCTCGACAGAGGCACAGCAAAATAATGGGTATAGTTCCTGTACACAGCTCTCAGCCAAGCAGTTAGGCGAAACATAAATACAGTGGCAGTTACATGTAAATGCCTCGGTATGATAGCCTAATGAACCTATGAACCTATGAAAACCAACTATATTAAAAGAAAGGTGGAGATACATAGAGCAGAGCTTCCATGCGATGCAAAGATAGCTCCATATTGGCTTCACACCAGTGTTAAATAGGCACAGATACCAAAGTAGGGATACATAGTGTGGGTAGGCAGACAGCTGACCTTTGCAGAGCTAGATGAAGTAGAGGGCAAACTTCGTAAATAATGCAAATTGATACAGAAAGGAGACTATGAAGAAGGGCAATGTAGTACTCTTATGTTATATTATATGAAGCTCATGAAAACATGAATGAGAGACACAGTAGGTGGAGTGAGCTGTTACATGTACTAGCAGACTGCTGCGGGATCATAAGTCAAGCAGATAAGAGTTGTGAAAGACTTTGGTATCTGGCAAGTTGGGCACCTTTAAGTTCATTAAAGGGTGGTGGAAATGGGAGAATGGGAAAGCTGCAGAAGGAGTATAGCAAACAGAAGAACACACAGGAACACTGTAGGGTAAAGGAGGAAGAAGAATGGTAGGCTATGCATTTTTTATGGGAACATGCCCATTTTATATATAAAGAGACAGAGACAGAGAGAGAAAGAGGAGAGTAGAGGAGTGACAGAAAGGAAATGGGAAGATCTGAATCAGAACGTGGCCAGTGGGGTACAAAGACACCCACAGAAGACAGCTGATGAACAGAGCTGGGTGTGGACACACACACAAAGGGGGTTGAGGTAGACATGGATGACACATAGAAAAACAGGTGAAGATAAATGGCTGGGACAAGAATGATGTACTGACAGTCTGATTACTAGTGACTAGCTCAGAAGGATTTTACTGGGAAACAGTAAGGTGTTGTTCTGTATCTAGATGGCCAGTGGCACACCTGTACCTGGTAGCCTGATGCCATTGGACAGTTGTTCCAGTGAGCATGATACCTACTGTTGGAAGGATTACCCTATCAAAAACAGTTTTCATTACATGATTCATCTCCAGTTGAGGCAGGGACTATGATCAAGATGGGCTAACTGTCTGGGATGTGCAAGACTCCTACCTGGTGAGGCACTGCTACCTTGCACAGCAGCAAAACCTGCAGCTCTCACCAGGACAACGGTGGGGAGAAGATAACACACCTGCAGCTCTGATGGATCATGGTGATCTGGAGAAGTGAGACAAAATGAGAAGCATAGCATTAATGAAAAGGCTCTGGATGTGATATGGCAGATATAATGCAGGAGGTTACCATTGATGCAGGCGAACTCACGGCCATTATCATTGCCTGTATCACATAAGTATTTTCTCCTAACCCCATTCCTTCTTTTACCCTACTGCTAACATTTTATCTGTACAATGCTATAACTTTTGGAGTACTCGTTGCCTTCATACTCAGTTGCAACCACCTGAGTGACATTGTACCTGACAACTATAAATCATGATATGATTTCCCCATCATCATTTGCATGGCATTACACATTTATTAAATTTTTGCTTATTTATTTGCAAGTCATCATATGGTCATTTACATAACCTCTTTTTTTCTGTGTCTTTTAGGCCATTGCCCCAAAGTGCTACATGAGTCTATCAATGGCCAGGACATTCTAGGCAGAGGGGGGTAGTTTTTAAGAACATCCCTTCTGAAGTAGCTCAATTAAGAAGGGTATAGATAGGGTGATGCTAGGTGAGTCTATGAATCTCCAGTCAGCTGCAAATTCTGCTTTACAGAACATGAACACACTGCAAACACTACAAATGTACTATGTATGCCCCTATTTGTTTTAGCTTTCTGTGGTTGCTTGAGAAGTAGAGGGATTTATGCTATATACATCTATCTAAACTGAATGAGCAACTATCGAATGATTTATCTTTTTCCAAGAAACGAGCCAGCTTAATTCATTGGCAGGCTGGACCATGAACATTCAGGCTACTCCCATGGAGGTTCAGTGTGTAGTAGGTAGACAGTTACTGTTTGCTTGACACTCATCAAATACCTTTGCTTTATTTTCTCCATCAAGAGGCAAGTAGGCTATCATCCATATGATGTGAAGACTCATTTCATTCTGCGAATTCCAGGATGAACATGAGTTGATACTTTCAGTGGCATAGAAAGTTCTTGTAGAAATGTGACTAAAATACTTTATTCTGGACATCACTGAGAAGGACATCCTAGGTAGAGGGGGCAGTTTTTGAGAACAATCTTTCTGAAATAGCTAAAGTAAGAGGAGGATAGACAGAGAGAGAGAGAGAGACAGAGACAGAGACAGAGACAGAGAGAAAGTGGTGCACCTTGAGTAATATTTCTTGGCCAGTATAAAGAAGTCTTGATACAAAAAGTTTAACTTAAGGGAGTAGTATACCATGCAATGGACTTTGAAGGGTGAGGAATTAAGTAGAAATCTAGCTTGAGGAATAAATGGAAGCCAGTGGACTTCATTAAAGAGAAATTGTGATGTAGGAGGATGTGTGATAGGATAAGGAGATCACAAAGACAATTTTTATCTATATTTTACAAAAAGATGGTATTATGTGTGGATATGAAGGTATTCAGAGGCAATATATTATATTTTTCAATCTTGTGATTTTAAAGTTTAGTCCAAAGATTTAGTTAGGTTTGTAGAATATGAATGGCCAAAGTATGTGCTTAAGGAAATTGAGTACGTGACAATCTGTATGCAGTGAGCTGAACTTTGTACTGTGAACTCTGAGTAAACTGTGAATAGTGGAAAGCACTGAAAAACAGAAGCCTGCTTGAAAGCAGGAAATGTGTCTTATATGGAAGTGTATCTGATTTTCTTTCTCTGCCTAGAGATGTAGTAATGTGGACTGCTTTAAGTCTACGGGTAAACCACTGATTGGTTAATTGTCTTTTGTACTCATTTAATTGGTCTAGTTTATATTTTTGTACTGTCAGCAGTATCACCAGTATATAAGCTTATGCATTCCTTTGTTCGGGGAGTCTCCCTGGTACTTTTCATGAGGCTCCCACACGTGTGTAATAAATACCACTGAAAGAGAGGAAGAAGTGTCTTGTCTTCATTTAAGGTAAAATGTTAAATGTAACAGGTTCAAATGCCGAAAATTGGTTAGCATATAGCAGATCTTCAGCATTTTTGAGCAGCATTACTCTTGTAGACTTACTATCAGGCATTCTGTGTGAAAGAATGCACTTATGCTTTAACATGAAGCATCATGCCAGAGGAATGATTTTAAATTGGCAGAGCAATATAAAAGCAAAGCAGAAAACTGTCATAATGTTTTCAATTTTTGAAATGCTATTGCATCTTCTTTTCATCATTTACATAGTCCATTTTTGCATTACAAATTAAGAAATTCATATAACAATATCTGCAGTGGTGCAGTGTTAGCATTGTCACCTCACAGCAAGAG